>NW_019264989.1:0-11486 GCF_002742605.1 Olea europaea var. sylvestris
AGTCGAGAAAAATGACAAAATTACCCCCGGCGAGATTTTTATTTCCGATCAACCTGCCAAATTTCAGCCCATTCCGACACAGTGGAGAAAAATGACGAAATTGCCCCCGGCGCGGTTTTTGTTTCCGATCAACCAGTCAAGTTTTAGCCGATTCCGACACAATCGCGAAAAATTACGAAATTGCCCCCGGCGCGATTTTTGTTTCTGATCAACCTGTCAAATTTTAGCCAATTTCGACAAAGCTGCGAAAAATGACGAAATTACCCTCGGAGCGATTTCTATTCCCAATCAACTTGTCAAATTCGAGCCCATTCCGACGCAGACGCAAAAAATGACGAAATTGCCCCCGACGCGGTTTTTGTTTCCGATCATCCTGTCAAATTTTAGCCCATTCCGACACAGTCGCGAAAAATGACGAAATTGCCCGCGGCGCGATTTTTTGTTTCCGATCAACCTGTCAAATTTTAGCCCATTCCGACACAGTCGCGAAAAATGACGAAATTGCCCGCGGCGCGATTTTTTGTTTCCGATCAACCTGTCAAATTTAAGCCCATTCCGACACAGTCGAGAAAAATGTCGAAATTGCTTGGGGCGCAATTTTTATTTTCGATCAACCTGCCAAATTTCAGCCCATTCCAGCACAGTCAAGAAAACTGACGAAATTGCCCCCGGCGTGTTTTTTTTTTGATCAACGGTCAAATTTTAGCCCATTCCGACACAGTCGCTAAAAATGTCGAAATTGCCCCCGGCGCAATTTTTGTTTCTGATCAACTTGTCAAATTTTAGCACATTCCGACACCGTCGCGAAAAATGACGAAATTGCGCCCGACGCGATTTTTGATTTCGATCAACCTGTCAAATTTCTGCCCATTCCAACACAGTCGAGAAAACTGACGAAATTGCCCCCGACGCGATTTTTTTCTAATCAACCAGTCAAATTTTAGCCCATTCCGACACCGTCGCGAAAAATGTCGAAATTGCCCCCGGCGCGATTTTTGTTTTCGATCAACCTGTCAAATTTTAGCCAATTCTGACACAGTTGCGAAAAATGGCGAAATTCACCCGGCGTAGTTTTTGTTTCCGATCAACCAGTCAAATTTTAGCCCATTCCGACACAGTCGAGAAAAATGACAAAATTACCCCCGACGAGATTTTTATTTCTAATCAACCTGCCAAATTTCAGCCCATTCCGACACAGTCGAGAAAAATGACGAAATTGCGCCCGGTGCGATTTTTGTTTCCGATCAACCTGTCAAATTTTAGCCGATTCCGATACAGTCGCGAAAAATTACGAAATTGCCCCCGGCGCGATTTTTGTTTCCGATCAACCTGTCAAATTTTAGCCAATTTCGACACAGCTGCGAAAAATGATGAAATTACCCTCGGAGCGATTTCTATTCCCAATCAACTTGTCAAATTCGAGCCCATTCCGACACAGACGCAAAAAATGACGAAATTGCCCCCGGCGCGGTTTTTGTTTCCGATCATCCTGACAAATTTTAGCCCATTCCGACACAGTTGCGAAAAATGACGAAATTGCACGCGGCGCGATTTTTTGTTTCCGATCAACCAGCCAAATTTTAGCCCATTCCGACACAGTCGAGAAAAATGTCGAAATTGCCTGCGGCGGGATTTTTATTTCCGATCAACCTGCCAAATTTCAGCCCATTCCAGCACAGTCAAGAAAACTGACGAAATTGCCCCCGGAGCATTTTTTTTTGATCAACCAGTCAAATTTTAGCCCATTCCAACATCGTCGCGAAAAATGTAGAAATTGCCCCCGGCGCAATTTTTGTTTCCGATCAACCTGTCAAGTTTTTGCCCATTCCGACACAGTAGCGAAAAATGACGAAATTGTCCCCGGCGCGGTTTTTGTTTCCGATCAACCAGTCAAATTTTATCCTATTCCGACACCGTCGCGAAAAATGACGAAATTTCCCCCGGCGCGATTTTTGTTTTCGATCAACCTATCAAATTTTAGCCAATTTCGACACAGCTGCGAAAAATGACGAAATTACCCCCGGCGCGATTTCTATTCCCAATCGACCTGTCAAATTTGAGCCCATTCCGACACAGACGTAAAAAATGACGAAATTGCCCCCGGCGCGATTTTTGTTTCCGATCATCCTGTCAAATTTTAGCCCATTCCGACACAGTCGAGAAAAATGTCGAAATTGCCCCCGGCCGATTTTTATTTCCGATCAACCTACCAAATTTCAGCCCATTCCAGCGCAGTCGAGAAAACTGACGAAATTGCACCCGACGAGGTTTTTTTTCCGATCAACCTGTCAAATTTTCGCCCATTCCGACACCGTCGCGAAAAATGTCGAAATTGCCCCCGGCGCGGTTTTTGTTCCCGATCAACGGGTCAAATTTGAGCCCATTCCAACACAGTCGCAAAAAATGACGGAATTGCCCCAGGCACGATTTTTATTCCGATCAACTAGTCAAATTTTAGCCCATTCCGACACAGTCGAGAAAAATGACAAAATCACCCCCGGCGAGATTTTTATTTCCGATCAACCTGCCAAATTTCAGCCCATTCCGACACAGTCGAGAAAAATGACGAAATTGCCCCTGGCGCGATTTTTGTTTCCGATCAACCTGTCAAATTTGAGCCCATTCCGACACAGACGCAAAAAATGACGAAATTGCCCACGGCGCGATTTTTGTTTCCGATCATCCTGTCAAATTTTAGCCCATTCCGACACCGTCGCTAAAAATTACGAAATTGCCCCTGGCGCAATTATTGTTTCCGATCAACCTGTCAAATTTGAGCCCATTCCGACACAGACGCAAAAAATGACGAAATTGCCCACGGCGCGATTTTTGTTTCCGATCATCCTGTCAAATTTTAGCCCATTCCGACACAGTTGCGAAAAATGACGAAATTGCCCGCGGCGCGATTTTTTGTTTCCGATCAACCAGTCAAATTTTAGCCCATTCCGACACAGTCGAGAAAAATGTCGAAATTGCCTGCGGCGCGATTTTTATATCCGATCAACCTGCCAAATTTCAGCCCATTTTAGCACAGTCAAGAAAACTGACGAAATTGCCCCCGGAGCATTTTTTTTATCAACCAGTCAAATTTTAGCCCATTCTGACACCGTCGCGAAAAATGTAGAAATTGCCCCTGGCGCAATTATTGTTTCCGATCAACCTGTCAAATTTTTCCCCATTCCGACACAGTCGCGAAAAATGACGAAATTGCCCCCGGTGCGGTTTTTTGTTTTCCGATCAACCTGTCAAGTTTTTGCCCATTCCGACACAGTCGCGAAAAATGACGAAATCCCCCCCGGATCGATTTTTGTTTCCGATCATCCTATCAAATTTTAGCCCATTCCGACACAGTCGCGAAAAATGACGAAATCCCCCCCGGATCGATTTTTGTTTCCGATCATCCTATCAAATTTTAGCCCATTCCGACACAGTCGCGAAAAATGACGAAATCCCCCCCGGATCGATTTTTGTTTCCGATCATCCTATCAAATTTTAGCCCATTCCGACACAGTCGCGAAAAATGACGAAATTGCCCCCGGCGCAATTTTTGTTTTCGATCAACCTGTCAAATTTTAGCCAATTCCGGCACAGTTGCGAAAAATGGCGAAATTCACCCGGCGAGGATTTTGTTTCCGATCAACCAGTCAAATTTTAGCCCATTCCGACACAGTCTAGAAAAATGACAAAATTACCCCCGGCAAGATTTTTATTTCCGGTCAACCTGCCAAATTTCAGCCCATTCCGACACAGTAGAGAAAAATGACGAAATTGCCCCAGGCGCGATTTTTGTTTCCGATCAACCTGTCAAATTTTAGTCAATTTCGACACAGCTGCGAAAAATGACTAAATTACCCCCGGCGCTATTTCTATTCCCAATCGACCTGTCAAATTTGAGCCCATTCCGACACAGATGCAAAAAATGACGAAATTGCCCCCGGCGCGATTTTTGTTTTCGATCATCCTGTCAAATTTTAGCCCATTCCGACACAGTCGCGAAAAATGATGAAATTGCCCGCGGCGCGATTTTTTGTTTCCGACCAGCCTGCCAAATTTCAGCCCATTCCAGCACAGCCGAAAAAACTGACGAAATTGCCCCCAACGAGGTTTTTTTTCCGATCAACCTGTCAAATTTGAGCCCATTCCGACATCGTCGCGAAAAATGTCGAAATTGCCCCGGCGCGATTTTTGTTCCCGATCAACGGGTCAAATTTGAGCCCATTCCGACACAGTCGCAAAAAATGACGAAATTGCCCCAGTCGTATTTTTTTCCGATCAACCAGTCAAATTTTAGCCCATTCCGACACAGTCGAGAAAAATAACAAAATTGCCCCCGGCACGATTCTTAGTTCCGATTAACCTGCCAAATTTCAGCCCATTCCGACACAGTGGAGAAAAATGACGAAACTTCCCCCGGCGCGATTTTTGTTTCCGATCTACCAGTCAAATTTTAGCCCATTCCGACACAGTCGAGAAAAATGAAAAAATTGCCCCCGGCGCGATTTTTATTTCCGATCAACCCACCAAATTTCAGCCCATTCCGACACAGTCGAGAAAAGTGACGAAACTGCCCACGGCGCGATTTTTGTTTCCGATCAACCAGTCAAATTTTAGCCGATTCCGACACCGTCGTGAAAAATGACGAAATTGCCCACGGCGCGATTTTTGTTTCCGATCAACCTGTCAAAATTTAGCCAATATCGACACAGCTGCGAAAAATGACGAAATTACCCTCGGCGCGATTTGTTTTCCCAATCAACTTGTCAAATTCGAGCCCATTCCGACACAGACGCAAAAAATGACGAAATTGCCCCCGGCGCGGTTTTTGTTTCCGATCATCCTGTCAAAGTTTTTAGCCCAATCCGACACAGTCGCGAAAAATGACGAAATTGCCCTTGGTGGGGTTTTTGTTTCCGATCAACCAGTCAAATTTTAGCCCATTCCGACACAGCCTAGAAAAATGACGAAATTGCCCCCGGCACGATTTTTATTTCCGATCAACCTGTCAAATTTCTGCCCATTCCAACACAGTCGAGAAAACTGACGAAATTGCCACCGACGCGCTTTTTTTCTGATCAACCAGTCAAATTTTAGCCCATTCCGACACCGTCCGAAAAATGTTGAAATTGCCCCCGGCGAGATTTTTGTTTTCGATCAACATGTCAAATTTAGCAAATTCCGATACAGTTGCGAAAAATGATGAAATTACCCCCGTGCGGTTTTTATTTCCGATCAACCTGCCAAATTTCAGCCCATTCCAGCACAGTCGGGAAAACTGACGAAATTGCCCCCGACGAGGTTTTTTTTCTGATCAACCTATCAAATTTTAGCCCATTCCGACACCGTCGCGAAAAATGTAGAAATTGCCCCTGGCTCGATTTTTGTTTCCGATCAACCTGTCAAATTTTAGCCCATTCCAACACAGTCGCGAAAAATGACGAAATTGCCCCCGGTGCGATTTTTGTTTTCGATCAACCCGTCAAATTTTAGCCGATTCCAACACCGTTGCGAAAAATGACGAAATTGCCCCCGGCGCGGTTTTTGTTTCCGATCAACCTATCAAATTTTAGCTCATTCCGACACAGTCGCGAAAAATTGCCCCCGGCGCGATTTTTGTTTCCTATCAACCAGTCAAATTTTAGACGATTCCGACACCGTCGCGAAAAATGATGAAATAGCCCACGGAGCGATTTTTGTTTTCGATCAACCTATCAAATTTTAGCCAATTCTGACACAGTTGCGAAAAATGGCAAAATTCACCCCTCGTAGTTTTTGTTTCCGATCAAACAGTCAAATTTTAGCCCATTCCGACACACTCGAGAAAAATGACAAAATTACCCCCGACGAGATTTTTATTTCCGATCAACCTGCCAAATTTTAGCCCATTCCGACACAATCGAGAAAAATGACGAAATTGCCCCCGGCGCGATTTTTGTTTCCGATCAACCAGTCAAATTTTAGCCGATTCCGACACAGTCGCGAAAAATTACGAAATTGCCCCCGGCACGATTTTTGTTTCCGATCAACCTGTCAAATTTTAGCCAATTTCGACACAGCTGCAAAAAATGACGAAATTACCCTCGGCGCGATTTATATTCCCAATCAACTTGTCAAATTCGAGCCCATTCCGACACAGACGCAAAAAATGACGAAATTGCCCCCGGCGCGATTTTTGTTTCCGATCATCCTGTCAAATTTTAGCCCATTCCGACAGAGTAGCGAAAAATGACGAAATTGCCCGCGGTGCCATTTTTTGTTTCCGATCAACCAGTCAAATTTTAGCCCATTCCGACACAGTCGAGAAAATGTCGAAATTGCCTGCGGCGCAATTTTTATTTCCGATCAACCTGCCAAATTTCAACCCATTCCAGTACAGTCAAGAAAACTGACGAAATTGCCCCCAGCGCGGGTTTTTTTTATCAACCAGTCAAATTTTAGCCCATTCCGACACCGTCGCGAAAAATGTTGAAATTGCCCCCGGCGCGATTTTTGTTTTCCGATCAACCTGTCAAGTTTTTGCCCATTCCGACACAGTCGCGAAAAATGACGAAATTACCCCTGGCGCGGTTTTTGTTTCCGATTAACCAGTCAAATTTTAGCCGATTCCGACACCGTCGCGAAAAATGACCAAATTGCCCCCGGCGCGGTTTTTGTTTCCGATCAACTTATCAAATTTTAGCCCATTCCAACACAGTCGCGAGAAATGACGAAATTTCCCTAGCGTGGTTTTTGTTACCGATCAGCCACTCAAATTTTTGCCGATTCCGACACCGTCGCGAAAAATGATGAAATTGCCCCCGACGCGATTTTTGTTTTCGATCAACCTGTCAAATTTTAGCCACTTCCGACACAGTTGCGAAAAATGGCGAAATTCACCCGGCGCGGTTTTTGTTCCCGATCAACCGGTCAAATTTGAGCCCATTCCGACACAGTCGCGAAAAATGCCGAAATTGCCCCCGGCTCGATTTTTGTTTCCGATCAACAAGTCAAATTTTAGCCCATTCTGACACAGTCGCGAAACATGACGAAATTGCTCCCGGTACGGTTTTTCGTTTCCGATCAACCTGCCAAATGTCAGCCCATTCCAATACAGCCGAGAAAAATGACGAAACTGCCCCCGGAGCGATTTTTGTTTCCGATAAACCAGTCAAATTTTAGCCGATTCCGACACCGTAGAGAAAAATGACGAAATTGCCCCCGGCGCGATTTTTGTTTCCGTTCAACGTGTCAAATTTAAGCCAATTACGACACAGTCGCGAAACATGACGAAATTGCCCCCGATGCGATTTTTTGTTCACGATCAACCTGTCAAATTTGAGCCCATTCCGACACAGTTGCAAAAAATGACGAAATTAACTCCGGAGCGGTTTTTGTCTCCAATCAACCAGTCAAATTCTAGCCCATTCCGACACAGTCGTGAAAAATGACGAAATTGCCCCTTGTGGGGTTTTTGTTTCCGATCAACCAGTCAAATTTTAGCCCATTCCAACACAGTCTAGAAAAATGACGAAATTGCCCCCGGCACGATTTTTATATCCGATCAACCTGTCAAATTTCAGCCCATTCCAACACAGTCGAGAAAACTGACGAAATTGCCCCCGACGCGATTTTTTTCTGATCAACCAGTCAAATTTTAACCCATTCCGACACCGTCGCGAAAAATGTCGAAATTGCCCCCGGCGCGATCTTTGTTTTCGATCATCCTGTCAAATTTTAGCCAATTCCGACACAGTTGCGAAAAATGGCGAAATTCACCCAGCGTAGATTTTGTTTCCGATCAACCAGTTAAATTTTAGCCCATTCCGACACAGTCGAGAAAAATGACAAAATTACCCCGGCGAGATTTTTATTTCCAATCAACCTGCCAAATTTAAGCGCATTCCGACACAGTCGAGAAAAATGACGAAATTGCCCCCGGCGCGGTTTTCGTTTCCGATCAACTAGTCAAATTTTAGCCGATTCCGACACAGTGGCGAAAAATTTCGAAATTGCCCCCGGCGCGATTTTTGTTTCCGATCAACCTGTCAAAATTTACCCAATTTCGACACAGCTGCGAAAAATGACGAAATTACCCTCGGCGCGATTTCTATTCCAAATCAACTTGTCAAATTCGAGCCCATTCCGACACAGACGCAAAAAATGACGAAATTGCACCCGGCGCGATTTTTGTTTCCGATCATCCAGTCAAATTTTAGCCCAATCCGACACAGTCGCGAAAAATGACGAAATTGTCCCTGGTGGGGTTTTTGTTTCCGATCAACCAGTCAAATTTTAGCCTATTCCGACACAGTCTAAGAAAATGACGAAATTGCCCCCGGCACGATTTTTATTTCCGATCCGACCTGTCAAATTTCTGCCCATTCCAACACAGTCGAGAAAATTGACGAAACTGCCACCGACGCGCTTTTTTCTGATCAACCAGTCAAATTATAGCCCATTCCGACACCGTCGCGAAAAATGACGAAATCGCCCCCGGCACGATTTTTATTTCCGATCCGACCTGTCAAATTTCTGCCCATTCCAACACAGTCGCGAAAAATGACGAAATCGCCCCCGGCACGATTTTTATTTCCGATCCGACCTGTCAAATTTCTGCCCATTCCAACACAGTCGCGAAAAATGACGAAATCGCCCCCGGCACGATTTTTATTTCCGATCCGACCTGTCAAATTTCTGCCCATTCCAACACAGTCGCGAAAAATGACGAAATCGCCCCCGGCACGATTTTTATTTCCGATCCGACCTGTCAAATTTCTGCCCATTCCAACACAGTCGCGAAAAATGACGAAATCGCCCCCGGCACGATTTTTATTTCCGATCCGACCTGTCAAATTTCTGCCCATTCCAACACAGTCGCGAAAAATGACGAAATCGCCCCCGGCACGATTTTTGTTTCCCTTCAGTCAGTCAAATTTTAGCCCATTCCGACACCGTCGCGAAAAATGACGAAATTGCCTCCGGCGCGATTTTTGTTTCCGATCAACCTATCAAGTCTTTGCCCATTCCAACACAGTCGCGAAAAATGACGAAATTGCCCCTTGCACAGTTTTTGTTTCCGATCAACCAGTTAAATTTTATTCGATTCCGACACCGACGCGAAAAATGACGAAATTGCCCCCGGCGCTATTTTTGTTTCCGATCAACCTATCAAATTTTAGCCCATTCCGGCACAGTCGCGAAAAATGACTAAATTGCCCCCGGCGCGATTTTTGTTTCCGATCAACCAGACAAATTTTAGCCGATTCCGACACCGTCACGAAAAATGATGAAATTGCCCATGGCGCGATTTTTGTTTTCGATCAACCTGTCAAATTTTAGCCAATTCCGACACAGTTGCGAAAAATGGTGAAATTCACCCGGCGCGGATTTTGTTTCCGTTCAACCAGTCAAATTTTAGGCCATTCCGACACAGTCGAGAAAAATGACAAAATTACCCCCGGCGAGATTTTTATTTCCGATCAACCTGCCAAATTTCAGCCCATTCCGACACAGTCGAGAAAAATGACGAAATTGCCCTCGGCGCGATTTTTGTTTCCGATCAACCAGTCAAATTTTAGCCTATTCCGACACAGTCGCGAAAAATTACGAAATTGCCCTCGGCGCGATTTTTGTTTCCGATCAACCTGTCAAATTTTATCCAATTTCGACACAGCTGCGAAAAATGACGAAATTACCCTTGGCGCGATTTATATTCCCAATCAACTTTTCAAATTCGAGCCCATTTCGACACAGACGCAAAAAATGAAGAAATTGCCGCCGACGTGGTTTTTGTTTCCGATTAACCAGTCAAATTTTAGCCTATTCCGACACAGTCGCGAAAAATGACGAAATTGCCCCCGGTGCGATTTTTTGTTTTCCGATCAACCTGTCAAGTTTTTGCCCATTCCGACATAGTGGCGAAAAATGACGAAATTACCCCTGGCGCGGTTTTTGTTTCCAATCAACCAGTCAAATTTTAGCCGATTCCGACACCGTCGCGAAAAATGACAAAATTGCCCCCGGCGCGGTTTTTTGTTTCCAACCAGCCAGTCAAATTTTAGCCCATTCCGACACAGTCGAGAAAAATGTCGAAATTGCCCCCCGTGCGGTTTTTATTTCCGATCAACCTGCCAAATTTCAGCCCATTCCAGCACAGTCGGGAAAACTGACGAAATTGCCCCCGACGAGGTTTTTTTCTGATCAACCTATCAAATTTTAGCCCATTCCGACACCGTCGCGAAAAATGTAGAAATTGCCCCTGGCTCGATTTTTGTTTCCGATCAACCTGTCAAATTTTAGCCCATTCCGACACAGTCGCGAAAAATGACGAAATTACCCCCGGTGCGATTTTTGTTTTCGATCACCCCGTCAAATTTTAGCCGATTCCAACACCGTTGCGAAAAATGACGAAATTGCCCCCGGCGCGGTTTTTGTTTCCGATCAACCTATCAAATTTTAGCTCATTCCGACACAGTCGCGAAAAATTGCCCCCGGCGCGATTTTTGTTTCCTATCAACCAGTCAAATTTTAGACGATTCCGACACCGTCGCGAAAAATGATGAAATAGCCCCCGGAGCGATTTTTGTTTTCGATCAACCTATCAAATTTTAGCCAATTCCGACACAGTTGCGAAAAATGGCAAAATTCACCCCTCGTAGTTTTTGTTTCCGATCAAACAGTCAAATTTTAGCCCATTCCGACACACTCGAGAAAAATGACAAATTTACCCCCGACGAGATTTTTATTTCCGATCAACCTGCCAAATTTTAGCCCATTCCGACACAATCGAGAAAAATGACGAAATTGCCCCCGGCGCGATTTTTGTTTCCGATCAACCAGTCAAATTTTAGCCGATTCCGACACAGTCGCGAAAAATTACGAAATTGCCCCCGGCACGATTTTTGTTTCCGATCAACCTGTCAAATTTTAGCCAATTTCGACACAGCTGCAAAAAATGACGAAATTACCCTCGGCGCGATTTATATTCCCAATCAACTTGTCAAATTCGAGCCCATTCCGACACAGACGCAAAAAATGACGAAATTGCCCCCGGCGCGATTTTTGTTTCCGATCATCCTGTCAAATTTTAGCCCATTCCGACAGAGTAGCGAAAAATGACGAAATTGCCCGCGGTGCCATTTTTTGTTTCCGATCAACCAGTCAAATTTTAGCCCATTCCGACACAGTCGAGAAAATGTCGAAATTGCCTGCGGCGCAATTTTTATTTCCGATCAACCTGCCAAATTTCAACCCATTCCAGCACAGTCAAGAAAACTGACGAAATTGCCCCCAGCGCGGGTTTTTTTATCAACCAGTCAAATTTTAGCCCATTCCGACACCGTCGCGAAAAATGTTGAAATTGCCCCCGGCGCGATTTTTGTTTTCCGATCAACCTGTCAAGTTTTTGCCCATTCCGACACAGTCGCTAAAAATGACGAAATTGCCCCTGGCGCGGTTTTTGTTTCCGATTAACCAGTCAAATTTTAGCCGATTCCGACACCGTCGCGAAA
>NW_019264990.1:0-1794 GCF_002742605.1 Olea europaea var. sylvestris
ACAATGAGAATTGTTCCATTGAACTTTTCAATTTCATATTTTGTCGCCATTTTTCACCAATACTATGATTGAACAACGACCCTCTACAGAATCTTGCTCTGATACCATTGTTGGGGAGAAAATGAGTGGGTCGAGTTTGGCTGACAAATAATGGAATTGGGAAAACACAGCTAAAAATGGACACAGGTTTTATGTGGTTTACCCAATTTAGGCTATGTTCATGGGCAAGTATAGGAGAATTTTGCTATAGTAGGAGAATTACAACACGCTCTCTAAATACAAGGAGATAACAACAATTAATCTCTCTTGTAATTAGGAGAAAACATGTAGGAAATACTCTCTTAATTTTCTCTCTACTCAATTTTCTTTCTACAAATTTTTTCCTTTCTAAGTACACTCTTTCTCTTCAGCCTCTTGCCCCTATTTATAGAAAATTTCCACCGCCATTTTCCTTGGAAATGTCCAGAAAATCAGTTCGACATTTGGCTGAAACTGGCTAGATTTCCACCGAATTAAATTGCTTGGAAGAGTCAAACAAAATGGCTGCAAATTAGGTTGTAAACGGACCGGAGTAAAGCGAAAATCCACTGCCTCAATGTCAAAGAAAGTGGCTAGAACTCTATAGATTTGATTGAATTAAGGTTGGACAAGAAGAGTTCAATTTGCTTGCTTCTTTTTTCATGCATGCATGTATCTTTCTTGCTTTGCAATTAAGAAAGTGGTTTATCCTTTTATGGTCAATAAAAGTGTCTTTACTATTCAACAGGGACTTGGGTCTCGCAATTTGGGTAAAATAAATTATAACAATGGATTATGGATTGGAGATATGGAATGGGAAAATTCCCTAGAAACCTGATTTTAAAAACCAGTTTTTATAAATAAGAGCGATTAAGTTTGATTTCATAACTCAGCTAGTAATTAGAAATTATTAAATAAATAATAATTCAACCTACCCACCCCTAACTCCCACACACTACACCCAATCTCTCTCTCTCTCTCTCTCTCTCTCTCTCTCTCTCTCTCTCTCGCTATCACTTGTGTGGGTTGTGCTGTGTATACACAATGGTGTACACACGGCTTTACACCCCCTCACGTGGAGGGGGGCCCACGTGTAACAAAGTACCAATTTCTCTTGTTCCATACACCATTTTCACTAACAAAAAAAATGAAGTAAAAGGGAATTTCTACTTCTATATACACAGATCAACCTTCTTCCAATCTACACAAAATACCAATTTCTCTTGTTCCATACGCCATTTTCGCTGTAATTAAATAAAAATGCCAATCAACAGTGAAAGGACATCGTCGTCGAGAATCGAGAAGATCGGGCCGTACACTGTGTTCGTGACACCTCCGCCCACACCCAATCTGAGTTTGAAATTGGATTCTCTTAAAAAACCCGTTGAAGTTCTGATTCAGGTCCAGAGGCCAGTTGAAAAAGTTGTATAGTCTCTTTCTCCGATTATGGCTCCGCCAATGCAGTACTGCCTCCTCCTCCAATTGTGGTTATCATGGTTCTAATCTGTGGGTAGATCAAGAAGGCTGATTTTTGATGGTTTTGATCTATATTTATGATGGTTGGTGGTGGATCTGATCTCCGTGCAGCAAGCGCTGGTAGTAGGGGTTCTATAGTCGATAAAAGAGTGGTGGTTCTGATTTGTGTGTAGAGCAAGAAAGTTGTAGCTGGTGGTGGTTGGAGGTGTTGGATCTTTTGGTGGTCTAGATTTGTGTTTTTGATCTTTGTTGGTGTTCTTATCTACGTGCATCCAGCGATTGTTGGTGGTGGTGATTCTG
>NW_019264990.1:10071-11484 GCF_002742605.1 Olea europaea var. sylvestris
TCAGACTCCTTTGTCATTGTAGCAATACTCTTATAACAATGGATTATGGATAGGAGATATGGAAATTGGGCTTTAATCAGTGGCTGGCTAGGTTAGTGTAGAGAAATTACACTATTAAAAATAAAAAATCCCAAAATTTTTGTAGGGCTCAAGACCCCATGTGGGTCTGCCCTAGTGCCCCTAGTGATTTTGGTGGCTTATACACATGGAATTGGTGGTGCGTAGGTGTGGGGACGTGAGCGTGGGATAGAATACTTGGGGTATTGGTAGTGTTGAACAGAACAAGTGGAGGGAGAATAGAATAAAGTGAGTTAGCCAGGATTAAAAATAGGAAAGGAGGAGACAGATTGAGGTGGCGGCAAATGATTTGGTATTTTTTATTTTCTTTTTTTAAATTGTCCAACATGTCGTCTCTGTTTTTTAACCTGTTTTTGACCCTGAATGTGTAGCAAAATTGGTGAGAATAATAGTGACCTTGACCAGTTAATTGTTTGATTTCTAATCATTAAATAAACTAATTGCGTGACTTATTACTTCATATGTGATTATAACATTAAAATAATTTAGTTAGTGACTGTGTATAGTTAATTTCGTGATTTGTGACCTATTAATAGTGTAATTTATGACTTAATGTGAGTGTGCATGTACATTACCTGGAATGTGATTATGATCTTATATGATTTGTGATTTTAGTGTGACTATGATCCATAAATTGTAAATATGTGACCACGACCTATTTAATTTAGTTATTGATCACAAAATTCAAAAATGTGATCACCTTATTTTTGGAATTTCTTTAGAAGTTTGTTAATTTTAAAATTATATTTGTAAACATTCGTAGTTATGTATTTTTTTTTATTGCCTACTTTAAATGGGGTGTATTCAATTGAGACTTTTAATAACATTTTGAGATTTAAAAAGTTTAAGGAGATTTATTTGAGACATTTTGAGATTCTCTAAAAGTCACGGTGCATTCAATTGAGACTTTTATAAACTTTTATGAAGTCTTTAAAAGTCACGATATATTCATTTGAGACTTTTAAAAAGTTTCTAAAAGTTACGGTATATTCAATTGAGACTTTTTAAAAGTCTCTATGAGTTTTGGGTTATTCAAATTTTAATGACTTTTAGAGACTTTTATAAAAGTCTCTGGAATACTAACTTTTAAATAGAAAGTACTTACATAAAATTTTAAAATTTATCTCTGATTAATCACGAGATTTTTAGGAGACTTTTACAATTTTTATTTCAATTTTTCTTTCCTTTAACCTTCTATGGATATGTATGATTAAAATTTAATTTTTTATATTGATTATATTTATTTCCATTTATCTTTTTTTCTCTCTCTCTTATTATTTATCTCTATTTTTTATGAAAAATTAAATTTGATTCTTGTATCTTTCTTTTTTTTTT
>NW_019264991.1:0-479 GCF_002742605.1 Olea europaea var. sylvestris
GGGGGCGATTTCGTCATTTTTCTCGACTGTGTCGGAATTGGCTGAAATTTGACAGTTTGATCTGAAATAAAAATCGCGCCAGGTGCAATTTCGTCACTTTTCGCGACTGTGTCGAAATTGGCTAAAATTTGACTTGTTGATCGGAAACAAAAACCGCGCCGAGGCAAATTTCGTCATTTTTCTCGACTGTGTCGGAATTGGCTGAAATTTGGCAGTTTGATCGGAAACAAAAATCTCGCCGGGGCAATTTCGTCATTTTTCTCGACCGTGTCGGAATTGGCTCAAATTTGACAGGTTGATCGGAAACAAAAATCGCGCTGGGGGCAATTTCTTCATTTTTCGCGACGATGTCGGAAAGGGCTGAAATTTGACTGGTTGATTGGAAACAAAAATTGCGCCGGCGGCAATTTCATCATTTTTCGCGACTGTGTCGGAATGGGCTCAAATTTGACAGGTTTATCGGGAACAAAAATCGCGCC
>NW_019264991.1:706-1103 GCF_002742605.1 Olea europaea var. sylvestris
CTGTGTCGGAATTGGCTGAAATTTGGCAGTTTGATCGGAAATAAAAATCGCGCCGATGGCGATTTCGTCATTTTTCTCGACTGTGTCGGAATGGGCTCAAATTCGACCGGTTTACCGGGAACAAAAATTGCGACGGGTATAATTTCGTCATTTTTCGCGACTGTGTCGGAACTGGCTAAAATTTGACTTGTTAATAGGAAACAAAAATCGCGCCGGGGGCAATTTCGTCATTTTTTCGACTGTGTCGGAATTTGATAAAATTTGGCAGTTTGATCTGAAATAAAAATCGCGCCGGGGGTAATTTCGTCATATTTCTCGACTGTGTCGGAATTGGCTGAAATTTGGCTGTTTGATCAGGAATAAAAATCGCGTCGGGGGCAATTTCGTCATTTTTCTC
>NW_019264991.1:9931-11484 GCF_002742605.1 Olea europaea var. sylvestris
TTGGCTGAAATTTGACTTGTTGATCGGAAACAAAAACCGCGCCAGGGGCAATTTCGTCATTTTTCTCGACTGTGTTGGAATTGGCTGAAATTTGGAAGGTTTGATCTGAAATAAAAATCGCGCCGAGGGCAATTTGGTAATTTTTCTCGACTGTGTCGGAATGGGCTCAAATTTGACAGGTTGATCGGAAACAAAAATCGCGCCCGGGGCAATTTCGTTATTTTTCGCGACGAGGGGGCAATTTCGTCATTTTTCTCGACTGTGTCGGAATGGGCTCAAATTTGATAGGTTGATCAGGAACAAAAATAGCACCGGGTGTAATTTCGTCATTTTCCGCGACTGTGTCGGAATTGCCTAAAATTTGACTGGTTGATCGGAAACAAAAATCGCCCCGGGGGCAATTTCGTCATTTTTTTCGACTGTGTCGGAATTGGCTGAAATTTAGAAGTTTGATCAGAAATAAAAGTCACGCCGGCGACAATTTCGTCATTTTTCTCGACTGTGTCGGAATGGGCTCGAATGCGACTGGTTTATCGGGAACAAAAATCGCGCCGGGTGTAATTTCGAAATTATCCTGTCTGTGTCGGAATTGACTAAAATTTGACTTGTTGATCGGAAACAAAAACCGCGTCAGGGCAATTTCGTCATTATTCTCGACTGTGTCGGAATGGGCTCGAATGCGACTGGTTTATCGGGGACAAAAATCGCGCCGGGTGTAATTTCGTCATTTCTCGCGACAGTGTCGGAATTGGCTGAAATTTGACTTGTTGATCGGAAACAAAAACCGCGCCAGGGCAATTTCGTCATTATTCTCGACTGTGTTGGAATTGGCTGAAATTTGGAAGGTTTGATCTGAAATAAAAATCGCGCCGAGGGCAATTTGGTAATTTTTCTCGACTGTGTCGGAATGGGCTCAAATTTGACAGGTTGATCGGAAACAAAAATCGCGCTGGGGCTATTTCGTCATTTTTCGCGACTGGGTCGGAATTGGCTGAAATTTGGCTGTTTGATCGGAAAAAAACCACGCCGACGGCAATTTCGTCATTTTTCTCGACTGTGTCGGAATGGGCTCGAATTTGACAGGTTTATCGGGAACAAAAACCGCGCCGGGTGTAATTACGTCATTTTTCGCGACAGTGTCGGAATTTGCTGAAATTTGACTTGTTGATCGGAAACAAAAACTGCGCCGGGGGCAATTTCGTCATTTTTCACGACTGTGTCGAAATGGGCTAAAATTTGACTGGTTGAGCCGAAACAAAAATCGCGCCGGAGGCAATTTCGTCATTTTACGCGACTGTGTCGGAATGGGCTCGAATTTGACAGGTTTATCGGGAACAAAAAGCGTGCCGGGTGTAATTTCGTCATTTTTCGCGACTGGGTCGGAATTGGCTGAAATTTGGTAGTTTGATCTAAAATAAAAATTGTACCGGGGGTAATTTCGTCATTTTTCTCGATTGTGTCGGAATTGGATGAAATTTGACAGTTTGATCTGAAATAAAAGTCGCGCCGGGGGCAATTTCGCCATTTTTCTCGACTGTGTCGGAATTGGCTCA
>NW_019264992.1:0-1252 GCF_002742605.1 Olea europaea var. sylvestris
TCCATAGCAAGTTTATATATTTTCTCCTCCCCCTTTATCATTGATTTGCATAGCCCCTGGGTACTGTTCCGATCACTTAAACTTGACTTGACTGTCGGAGTGTATACGGCCGCCACCACCCCCGCTGGTTCCGGTCGTGTGCGCTTGACTATTCGCTGATTGTGCGTAGGGAGAAACACGTGGAGTAGCTTTCAGTTGGTCACGTGGAAGGACCAATTTCCGAGGTCAACATACAGCTTGAGCAAAAATAGCCGATTCAACTGTTTGAAAAATGTAGACAGTTAAACTCCTATGGTCAGGTGATAAGTTGGAATATGAGATATAGTAAGAAATGGGATACTTGGTTCTTTTGTGTGTCTTAGCTACGAGCAATGAGTCGTGGTTTGGGATGATTGCCGAGACCTGTAAACACGTAAAGTCTCTTAGCCCAAATGAAGGTCTTCGAACCCTTTCAGATCTTTTGAGGTTTTCTGTTTCAGTTGGTGGTGTTTGTTGTCTATTTGTAATTTCAGGTTGTTGTTTAAAACCTGTTTCCTGTGGATGTAAATTAGGTGGTTCTGTTATAGAGAAAGATGATGGAGATAATGATGATGGTGAGTGCTGGTCAGCAGGTACATCTGATGGTAAATGATCTGTGATGTGGTCACAAGGTAGAGGTAAGATTGTGGCATCTGCAGCTTGTTGAGTTGGAATGGCCCGATAAGGAAACTTTGCCTCATGAAAAATGTCCCAACTATAAAGGAGTTTATTATTATCTAAATCATATACTTTATATATGCTTTTTGGCCTAGTGGAAAACAAATACATCTTTTCGCTCTTGTATCAGAATAAGTTCATGACCTATATTTGTAGCAAAACAAAGACAACCAAAGACCTTGAGATGGCTACATGTCGGAGGCTTTTGATAAAAGATTTGAAAGGGAGTTTTATTTTTAAATGAGGGAGGGACATTTGATAGATTAAGTAAACTGCATGCAGCACACTTTCACCCCCAAAATTTAATTTGCTTGAAATCTAATTGTGCTTGCCACATTGAGAATATGCCTATGTTTTCTTTCCACTACCCAATTATACCGTGGAGTCTGAGTACAAATATGTTCAAAAGCTACCCCTTCATTATTAAAAAATTCTAGCATGGAAGAAAATTCCTTACCATTATTGACTCTCAATTTTTAGATTTGACTAAGGATGTCAAAAAGGCTCAACAGCTTGGGGGCTCGCGGCCCGGCTCGTGGCTCGGAGCAACCGAGCC
>NW_019264992.1:9929-11481 GCF_002742605.1 Olea europaea var. sylvestris
GGTTTTATGTGATTTATCTCAAGGAAATAAGGCAATAGAATGTAAGTGGGTATTTACGAGTCAATTATACAAAATAATACTTGAGTTTTATGTGATTTATCTCAAGGAAGTAAGGCAATAGAATGTAAGCGAGTATTTAAAAAAAGTTGAAACCTGATGGAAGTATAGATAAATAAAAAGTTAGGCTAGTAGCTAAAAAATAAACTCAAAAGGAGTTGATTATTTTGATACATTTTTCCTGTTGCTAGAATAACTACTATTAGAATATTGTTAGCATTAAGTAGTATTCATAAATTGATCATTAATTAAATGGACGTTAAGACTGTATTTTTGAATGGTGATTTGAATGAAGAAATATATATGGAACAACCAGAACGATTTAAAGTCAAAGGATAAGAACATAGAGTATGTAAATTAATAAAGTCATTATATGGACTGAAACAAGCTTCAAAATAGTGGAATGAGAAGTTCAATAGAGTTATACTAAATTTTATATTTAAAATTAATACACATGACAAGTGGGTATATTGCAAAGAAGATAACAATGAACATGTGATACTTTGTTTATATGTAGATGACATATTAATATTTGGGACAGATTTATGATTTGTTAATGATGTACAGAGTTATTTTGTGAAAAAAATTTGAAATGAAATATTTGGAAGAAGCTCATATAATTTTGGAAATGAAGTTAAGGAAAATATTTGAAGGATTTTCACTAAATCAATCCAATGCTATTAAAAAAATGTTGGAAAAGTTTGGGCATTATGACAATAAACCAATTTCCACTCCATATGATTCAAATGTACACTTGAAGAAAAATTTAGGTGAACCATTTTTGCAATTTGAGTATTCTCAAATTATTAGATCTTTATTGTACATAGCAAATTGGACAAGACCTGATATAACCTTTGCTATTGGGAGACTTAATAAATATATTAGCAATCCAAGTAAAGAACATTGGAACGCTATGGAAAGAGTACTTAAATATTTTTGAGGTTTATTAGATTATTCTGTAAACTATAGAAAAATTTCAACTTTTATTGAAGGATATAGCGATGCAAACTTGATAACTCATAATGTAGATATTAAGTCTACTACTTGATATATATTTATGCTAGGTGGTGCGGCCGTATCTTGGGGTTCAAAAAGACAAATGATTATCTCTAGTAGTACTTTAGAGTCGGAGTTAATGGCATTAGATACAACATGTACTGATGCTGAGTGGCTTAGAGATTTATTATTAGATATACCATTAATAACTAAGCCAATTTCACTCAAATAAGAAGATGAATAGGCATATTCAAGTGAGACTCGAGTCAATTAAAGCCATACTTAAGAGAAATGTGATTTCTCTCAATTTCGTGAGATCTGAAAAGAATTTATCAGATAGCTTAACCAAAGTTTTACCTAAAACGGGTGTTAATGAATCATTGAAGGGGATGTACTTAAGCCCGTAAGGAAGTCACCTCTGGGAGTAACCCAACTTTTGTGATTGAAGATCTCATGAAGAAAGTTCAATGTGGTAGGAACAACTTGCACTGTGTGACTC
>NW_019264993.1:0-11475 GCF_002742605.1 Olea europaea var. sylvestris
TTCATCATTTTTTGCGACGGTGTCGGAATCGGCTAAAATTTGTCTGGTTGATCGGAAACAAAAAACTGCCCGGGGGCAATTTCGTCATTTTTCGCGACTGTTTCGGAATGGGCTAAAATTTGACAGGTTGATCGGAAAAACAAAAATCGCGCCGGGGGCAATTTCGACATTTTTCGCGACATTGTCAAAATGGGCTAAAATTTGACTGGTTGATCGGAAAAAAAACCGCGCCGGGGGCAATTTCATCAGTTTTCGCGACGGTGTCGGAATGGGCTAAAATTTGACAGGTTGATCGGAAAAAAAAAACCTCGTCGGGGGCAATTTCGTCAGTTTTCTCGATTGTGCTGGAATGGGCTGAAATTTGGCATGTTGATCGGAAATAAAAACCGTGCCGGGGGCAATTTCGACATTTTTCTAGACTGTGTAGGAATGGGCTAAAATTTGACTGGCTGGTCAAAAATAAAAAACTGCGCCGCGGGCAATTTCATCATTTCTCGCGACTGTGTCGGAATGGGCTAAAATTTGACAGGATGATCGGAAACAAAAATCGCGCCGAGGGCAATTTCGTCATTTTTTGCGTCTGTGTCGGAATGGGCTCAAATTTGACAAGTTGATTGGGAATAGAAATCGCGTCGGGGGTAATTTCGTCATTTTTCGCAGCTGTGTCGAAATTGGCTAAAATTTGACAGGTTGATCGGAAACAAAAATCGCGCCGGGGGCAATTTCGTTATTTTTCGCGACTGTGTCGAAATCGGCTAAAATTTGATTGGTTGATCGGAAACAAAAATCGCGCCGGGGTTAATTTGGTCATTTTTCTCGACTGTGTCGGAATGGGCTGAAATTTGGTAGGTTGATCGGAAATAAAAAATCTCGCCGGGGTAATTTTGTCATTTTTCTCAACTGTGTCGGAATGGGCTAAAATTTGACTGGTTGATCGGAAACAAAATCCGCGCCGGGTGAATTTCGCCATTTTTCGCAACTGTGTCAGAATTGGCTAAAATTCGACAGGTTGATCGAAAACAAAAATCGGGCCGGGGTTAATTTTGTTATTTTTCGCGACGGCGTCGGAATCGGCTAAAATTCATCTGGTTGATCGGAAACAAAAATCGCGCCGGGGGCAATTTCGTCATTTTTCACGACTGTGTCGGAATGGGCTAAAATTTGATAGGTTGATCGGAAACAAAAATCGCGCTGGGGCAATTTCGTCATTTTTCGCGACGGTGTCGGAATAGGATAAAATTTGACTGGTTGATCGGAAACAAAAACCGCGCCGGGGGCAATTTCGTCATTTTTCTCGACTGTGTCGGAATGGGCTGAAATTTGGTTGGTTGATCGGAAATAAAAATCGCGCCAAGGGCAATTTCGTGATTTTTCTCGACTGTGTCGGAATGGGCAAAAATTTGACAGGTTGGTCGAAAACAAAAACCGCCAGGGGCAATTTTGTCATTTTTCCCGACTGTGTCGGAATTGGCTAAAATTTGACTTGTTGATCGGAAACGAAAAACCGCGCTGGGGGCAATTTCGTCATTTTTCGCGACTGTGTCGGAATGGGCTGAAATTTGGCTGGTTGATCGGAAATAAAAATCGCGCCGAAGGCAATTTCGACATTTTTCTCGACTGTGCCGGAATGGGCTAAAATTTGACTGGTTGATCGGAAACAAAAAATCGCGCCGCGGGCAATTTCATCATTTTTCGCGACTGTGTCCGAATGTGCTAAAATTTGACAGAATGATCGGAAACAAAAACTGCGCCGGGGGCAATTTCGTCATTTTTTGTGTTTGTTTCGTAATGGGCTCAAATTTGACAGGTTGATTGGGACTAGAAATCGCGCCGAGGGTAATTTCGTCATTTTTCGGAGCTGTGTCGAAATCGGCTAAAATTTGACAGGTTGATCAGAAACAAAAATCGCGTCGGGGGCAATTTCGTCATTTTTCGCGACTGTGTCGGAATCGTCTAAAATTTGACTGGTTGATCGGAAATAAAAATCGCGCCGAAGGCAATTTCGACATTTTTCTCGACTGTGCCGGAATGGGCTAAAATTTGACTTGTTGATCGGAAACAAAAAACCACGCCGCGGGCAATTTCGTCATTTTTCGCGACTGTGTCCGAATGTGCTAAAATTTGACAGGATGATCGGAAACAAAAACTGCGCCGGGGGCAATTTCGTCATTTTTTGCGTCTGTTTCGGAATGGGCTCAAATTTGACAGGTTGATTGGGAATAGAAATCGCGCCGAGGGTAATTTCGTCATTTTTCGCAGCTGTGTCGAAATTGTCTAAAATTTGACAGGTTGATCGGAAACAAAAATCGCGCCGGGGGCAATTTCGTCATTTTTCGCGACTGTGTCGGAATCGGCTAAAATTTGACTGGTTGATCGGAAACAAAAACCGCGCCGGGGGCAATTTCGTCATTTTTCTCGAGTGTGTCAGAATGGGTTGAAATTTGGTTGGTAGATCGGAAATAAAAATCGCGCCAGGGGCAATTTCGTGATTTTTCTCGACTGTGTCGGAATGGGCAAAAAATTGACAGGTTGGTCGGAAACAAAAACCGCGCCAGGGGCAATTTCGTCATTTTTCGCGACTGTGTCGGAATTGGTTAAAATTTGACAGGTTGATCGGAAACGAAAAACCGCACTGGGGGCAATTTCGTCATTTTTCGCGACAGTGTCGGAATGGGCTGAAATTTGGCTGGATGATCGTAAATAAAAATCGCGCCAGGGGCAATTTAGTCATTTTTCTCGACTGTGTCGAAATGGGCAAAAATTTGACAGGTTGGTCGAAAACAAAAATCGCGCCAGGGGCAATTTCGCCATTTTTTGCGACCGTGTCGGAATTGGCTAAAATTTGACAGGTTGATCGGAAACGAAAAACCGCGCTGGGGCAATTTCGTCATTTTTCGCGACTGTGTCGGATAAATTTTGATAGGTTGATCGGAACTAAAAATCGCGCCGGGGGCAATTTTGTATTTTTCTCGACTGTGTCGGAATGGGCTAAAACTTGACTGGTTCATCGGAAACAAAAATCGCGCCTGGGGCAATTTCGTCATTTTTTGCGACTGTGTCGGAATGGGCTCAAATTTGAACCGTTGATCGGGAACAAAAATCGCGCCGGGGTAATTTCGACAGTTTTCGCGACGGTGTCAGATTGGGCTAAAATTTGACAGGTTGATCGGAAAAAAAAACCTCGTCGGGGGCAATTTCGTCAGTTTTCTCGACTGTGCTGGAATGGGCTGAAATTTGGCAGGTCGATCGGAAATAAAAACCGCGCCGGGGGCAATTTCGACATTTTTCTCGACTGTGTCGGAATGTGCTAAAATTTGACTGGCTGGTCGTAAACCAAAAATCGCGCCGCGGGCAATTTCATCATTTTTCGCGACTGTGTCGGAATGGGCTAAAATTTGACAGGATGATCGAAAACAAAAATTCGCGCCGGGGGCAATTTCGTCATTTTTGCGTCCATGTCGGAATGGGCTCAAATTTGACAGGTTGATCGTGAATAGAAATCGCGCCGGGGGTAACTTCGTCATTTTTCGTAACTGTGTTGTAATTGGCTTAAATTTGACAGGTTGATCGGAAACAAAAATCGCGCCGGGGGCAATTTCGTCATTTTTCGCGACAATGTCGGAATCGGCTAAAATTTGACTGGTTGATCAGAAACAAAAATCGCGTCGGGGGCAGTTTAGTCATTTTTCTCAACTGTGTCGGAATGGGCTAAAATTTGGCGGGTTGATCGGAAATAAACATCGCGCCGGGGGCAATTTTGTCATTTTTCTCGACTGTGTCGGAATGGGCTAAAATTTGACTGGTTGATCGGAAACAAAAATCGCGCCGGGGGAAGTTTCGTCATTTTCTCGACTGTGTCGGAATGGGCTGAAATTTGGCAGGTGTTCCGGAACTAAAAATCGTGCCGGGGGCAATTTTGTCATTTTTCTCGACTGCATCGGAATGGGCAAAAATTTGACTGGTTGATCGGAAACAAAAATCGCGCCTGGGACAATTTCGTCCTTTTTTGCGATTGTGTCGGAATGGGCTCAAATTTGACCCGTTGATCGGGAACAAAAACAGCGCCGGGGGCAATTTCGACATTTTTCACGACGGTGTCGGAATGGGCTAAAATTTGACAGGTTGATCGGAAAAAAAAACCTCGTCAGGGGCGATTTCGTCAGTTTTCTCGACTGTGCTAGAATGGGCTGAAATTTGGCACGTTGATCGGAAATAAAAACCGCGCCGGGGGCAATTTCGACATTTTTCTCGACTGTGTAGGATTGGGCTAAAATTTGACTGGCTGGTCAAAAATAAAAAACAGCGCAGCGGGCAATTTCATCATTTTTCGCGACTGTGTCGGAATGGGCTAAAATTTGACAGGATGATCGGAAACAAAAAACGCGCCGGGGGCAATTTCGTCATTTTTTGCGTCTGTGTCGGAATGGGCTCAAATTTGACAAGTTGATTGGGAATAGAAATCGCACCGGGGGTAATTTCGTCATTTTTCGCAGCTGTGTCGAAATTGGCTAAAATTTGACAGGTTGATCGGAAACAAAAATCGCGCCGGGGGCAATTTGGTCATTTTTCTCGACTGTGTCGGAATGGGCTGAAATTTGGCAGGTTGATCGGAAATAAAAATCTCGCCGGGGGTAATTTTGTCATTTTTCTCGACTGTGTCGGAATGGGCTAAAATTTGACTGGTTGATCGGAAACAAAACCCGCGCCAGGTGAATTTCGCCATTTTTCGCAACTGTGTCGGAATTGGCTAAAATTTGACAGGTTGATCGAAAACAAAAATCGCTCCGGGGGCAATTTTGTTATTTTTCGCGAAGGTGTCGGAATCGGCTAAAATTTATCTGGTTGATCGGAAACAAAAATCGTGACGTGGGCAATTTCGTCATTTTTCACGACTATGTCGGAATGGGCCAAAATTTGATAGGTTGATCGGAAACAAAAATTGAGCTGGGGAAATTTCGTCATTTTTCGCGACGGTGTTGGAATAGGATAAAATTTGACTGGTTGATCAGATACAAAAACCGCGCCAGGGGTAATTTCGTCATTTTTCACGACAGTGTCGGAATGAGCTAAAATTTGACAGGTTGATCGGAAACAAAAATCGCGCCGGAGGCAATTTCGACATTTTTCGTGACGTTGTCGGAATGGGCTAAAATTTGACTGGTTGATCAGAAAAAAAATGCGCCGGGGGCAATTTCGTCAGTTTTCTCGACTGCGCTGGAATGGGCTGAAATTTGGCAGGTTGATCGGAAATAAAAATCGCGCCGAAGGCAATTTCGACATTTTTCTCGACTGTGCCGGAATGGGCTAAAATTTGACTGGTTGATCGGAAACAAAAAACCGCGCCGCGGGCAATTTCGTCATTTTTCGCGACTGTGTCCGAATGTGCTAAAATTTGACAGGATGATCAGAAACAAAAACTGCGCCGGGGGCAATTTCGTCATTTTTTGCGTCTGTTTCGTAATGGGCTCAAATTTGACCGGTTGATTGGGAATAGAAATCGCGTCGAGGGTAATTTCGTCATTTTTCGCAGCTGTGTCGAAATTGGGTAAAATTTGACAGGTTGATCGGAAACAAAGATCGCGCCGGGGGCAATTTCGTCATTTTTCGCGACTGTGTTGGAATCGGCTAAAATTTGACTGGATGTTCGGAAACAAAAACCGCGCCGGGGGCAATTTTGTCATTTTTCTCGACTGTGTCGGAATGGGCTGAAATTTGGTTGGTTGATCGGAAATAAAAATCGCGCCAGGGGCAATTTCGTGATTTTTCTCGACTGTGTCGGAATGGGCAAAAATTTGACAGGTTGGTCGGAAACAAAAATCGCGCCAGGGGCAATTTCGTCATTTTTCGCGACTGTGTCGGAATTGGCTAAAATTTGACAGGTTGATCGGAAACGAAAAATCGCGCTGGGGGCAATTTCGTCATTTTTCGCGACTGTATCGGAATGAGCTGAAATTTGGCTGGTTGATCGGAAATAAAAATCGCGCCCATGGCAATTTCGACATTTTTCTTGACTGTGCCGGATGGGCTAAAATTTGACTGGTTGATCGGAAACAAAAAATCGCGCCGCGGGCAATTTCGTCATTTTTCGCGAATGTGTCCGAATGTTCTAAAATTTGACAGGATGATCGGAAACAAAAACTGCGCCGGGGCAATTTCGTCATTTTTTGCGTCTGTTTCGGAATGGGCTCAAATTTGACTGGTTGATTGGGAATAGAAATCGCGCCGAGGGTAATTTCGTCATTTTTCGCAGCTGTGTCGAAATTGGCTAAAATTTGACAGGTTGCTCGGAAACAAAAATCGCGCCGGGGGTAATTTCGTCATTTTTCGCGACTGTGTCGGAATCGGCTAAAATTTGACTGGTTGATCGGAAACAAAAACCGCGCCGGGGGCAATTTCGTTATTTTTCTCGACTGTGTCGGAATGGGCTGAAATTTGGTTGGTTGATCGGAAATAAAAATCGCGCCAGGGGCAATTTCGTGATTTCTCTCGACTGTGTCGAAATGGGCAAAAATTTGACAGGTTGGTCGGAAACAAAAATCGCGCCAGGGGCAATTTCGTCATTTTTCGCGACTTTATCGGAATTGGCTAAAATTTGACAGGTTGATCGGAAACGAAAAACCGCGCTAGGGGCAATTTCATCATTTTTCGCGACTGTGTCGGAATGGGCTGAAATTTGGCTGGTTGATCAGAAATAAAAATCGCGCCAGGGGCAATTTCGTCATTTTTCTCGACTGTGTCGAAATGGTCAAAAATTTGACAGGTTGGTCGGAAACAAAAATCGCGCCAGGGGCAATTTCGCCATTTTTCGCGATCGCGTCGGAATTGGCTAAAATTTGACAGGTTGATCGGAAACGAAAAACTGTGCTGAGGGCAATTTCGTCATTTTTTGCGACTGTGTCGGATAAATTTTGATAGGTTGATCGGAACTAAAAATCGCGTCGGGGGCAATTTTGTATTTTTCTCGACTGTGTCGGAATGGGATAAAATTTGACTGGTTCATCGGAAACAAAAATCGCGCTTGGGGCAATTTCGTCATTTTTTGCGACTGTGTCGGAATGGGCTCAAATTTGAACCGTTGATCGGGAACAAAAATCGCCGGGGGTAATTTCGACATTTTTCGCGACGGTGTCGGAATGGGCTAAAATTTGACAGGTTGATCAGAAAAAAAAACCTCGTCGGGGGCAATTTCGTCAGTTTTCTCGACTGTGCTGGAATGGGCTGAAATTTGGCAGGTTGATCGGAAATAAAAACCGCGCCGGGGGCAATTTCGACATTTTTCTCGACTGTGTCGGAATGGGCTAAAATTTGACTGGCTGGTAGTAAACCAAAAATCGCGACGCTGGCAATTTCATCATTTTTCGCGACTGTGTCGGAATGGGCTAAAATTTGACAGGATGATCGGAAACAAAAACCGCGCCGGGGGCAATTTCGTCATTTTTGCGTCTATGTCGGAATGGGCTCAAATTTGACAGGTTGATTGTGAATAGAAATCGCACCGAGGGTAATTTCGTCATTTTTCGCAGCTGTGTCCAAATTGGCTAAAATTTGACTGGTTGATCGGAAACAAAAATCGCGCCGGGGGCAATTTCGTAATTTTTCGCGACTGTGTCGGAATCGGCTAAAATTTGACTGGTTGATCGGAAACAAAAATCGCGCCGGGGGCAATTTCGTCATTTTTCTCGACTGTGTCGGAATGGGTTGAAATTTGGCAGGTTGATCGGAAATAAAAATCTCGCCGGAGGTAATTTTATAGTTTTCTCGACTGTGTCGGAATGGGCTAAAATTTGAGTGGTTGATCAGAAACAAAATCCGCGCTGGGTGAATTTCGTCGTTTTTCGCAACTGTGTCGGAATTGGCTAAAATTTGACTGGTTGATCGGAAACAAAAATTGCCGGGGGCAGTTTCGTCATTTTTCTCGACTGTGTCGGAATGGACTGAAATTTGGCAGGTTGATCGAAAATAAAAATCGTGCTGGGGGCAATTTTGTCATTTTTCTCGACTGTGTCGGAATGGGCTAAAATTTGACAGGTTGATCGGAAACAAAAATCGCGCCGGTGGAAAATTCGACATGTTTCGCGAAGGTGTCGGAATGGGCTAAAATTTGACTGGTTGATCGGAAAAAAAATCGCAGCAGGGGGAATTTCGTCATCTTTCGCGACTGTGTCGGAATGGGCTAAAATTTGACAGGTTGATCGGAAACAAAAATCCGCACCGGGGAGAATTTCGTCATGTTTCGCGACAGTGTCGGAATGGGCTAAAATTTGGCTGGTTGATCGGAAACAAAAATCGAGCCGGGGGCAATTTCGGCATTTTTCGCGACTGCGTCGGAATGGGCTCAAATTTGACAGGTTGATCGAGAACAAAAATCGCGCCGAGTGAATTTCGCCATTTTACGCTACTGTGTCGGAATTGGCTAAAATTTGACAGGTTGATCGAAAACAAAAATCGCGACGGGGGCAATTTCATCATTTTTCGCGACGGTGTCGGAATCGGCTAAAATTTGAGTGGTTGATCGGAAACAAAAACCGCGCTGGGGTAATTTCGTCATTTTTCGCGACTATGTTGGAATGGGCTAAAATTTGATAGGTTGATCGGAAACAAAAACCGCGCCGGGGGCAATTTTTTCATTTTTCGCGACGGTGTCGGAATCGGCTCAAATTTTACTGGTTGATCGGAAACAAAAACCGCACCAGGGGCAATTTCGTCATTTTTCGCGACTGTGTCGGAATGGGCAAAAACTTGACAGGTTGATCGAAAAACAAAAAACCGCACCGGGGCAATTTCGTCATTTTTCGCGACTATGTCGGAATAGGCTAAAATTTGACAGGTTGATCGGAAACAAAAATCGTGCCGGGGGCAATTTCGACATTTTTCTCGACTGTTTCGGAATGGGCTAAAATTTGACAGGATGATCGGAAACAAAAATCGCGCCGAGGGCAATTTCGTCATTTTTTGCGTCTGTGTCGGAATGGGCTCAAATTTGACAGGTTGATTGGGAATAGAAATCGCGCGGGGGGTAATTTCGTCATTTTTCGCAGCTGTGTCGAAATTGGCTAAAATTTGACAGGTTGATCGGAAACAAAAATCGCGCCGGGGGCAATTTGTAATTTTTCGCGACTATGTCGGAATCGGCTAAAATTTTACTGGTTGATCGGAAACAAAAATCGCGCCGGGGGCAATTTCGTCATTTTTCTCGACTGAATTGGAATGGGCTAAAATTTGACTGGTTAATCGGAAACAAAAACCCCCCCAGGGGCAATTTCGTCATTTTTCGTGACTGTGTCGGAATGGGCTAAAATTTGACTGGTTGATTGGAAACAAAAATCGCGCCGGGGGCAATTTCGTCATTTTTCTCGACTGTGTCGAAATGGTCAAAAATTTGACTGGTTGATCGGAAACAAAAATCGCGCCAGGGGCAATTTCGCCATTTTTCGCGATCGCGTCGGAATTGGCTAAAATTTGACTGGTTGATCGGACACAAAAATTGCGCGGGGGGCAGTTTCGTCATTTTTCTCGACTGTGTCGGAATGGGTTGAAATTTGGCAGGTTGATCGGAAATAAAAATCGTGCTGGGGGCAATTTTGTCATTTTTCTCGACTGTGTCGGAATGGACAAAAATTTGACAGGTTGATTAGAAACAAAAATCGCGCCGGTGGAAAATTCGACTTGTTTCGCGAAGATGTCGGAATGGGCTAAAATTTGACTGGTTGATCGGAAAAAAAATCGCAGCAGGGGGAATTTCGTCATCTCTCGCGACTGTGTCGGAATGGGCTAAAATTTGACAGGTTGATCGGAAACAAAAAACCGTACCGGGGGCAATTTCGTCCTGTTTCGCGACTGTGTCGAAATGGGCTAAAATTTGACTGGTTGATCGGAAACAAAAATCAAGCCAGGGACAATGTCGACATTTTTCGCGACTGTGTCGGAATGGGCTCAAATTTGACAGGTTGATCGAGAACAAAAACCGCGCCGGGTGAATTTCGCCATTTTTCGCAACTGTGTCGGAATTGGCTAAAATTTGACGGATGATCGGAAACAAAAACCGCGCCGGGGGCAATTTCATCATTTTTTGCGTCTGTGTCGGAATGGGCTCAAATTTGATAGGTTGATTGTGAATAGAAATCGCGTCGGGGGTAATTTCGTTATTTTTCGCAGCTGTGTCGAAATTGGCTTAAATTTGACTGGTTGATCGGAAACAAAAATCGCGCCGGGGGCAATTTCGTAATTTTTCGCGACTGTGTCGGAATCGGTTAAAATTTGACTGGTTGATCGGAAACAAAAATCGCGCCGGGGGCAATTTCCTCATTTTTCTCGACTGTGTCGGAATGGGCCGAAATTTGGCAGGTTGATCGGAAATAAAAATCTCGCCGGGGTAATTTTGTCATTTTTCTCGACTGTGTCGGAATGGGCTAAAATTTGACTGGTTGATCGGAAACAAAATCCGCGCCGGGTGAATTTTGCCATTTTTCGCAACTGTGTCGTAATTGGCAAAATTTTGACAGGTTGATCGAAAACAAAAATTGCGCCGGGGGCAATTTTTTCATTTTTCGCGACGGTGTCGGAATCGGCTAAAATTTGACTGGTGCATCGGAAACAAAAATAGCGCCGGGGACAATTTCGTCATTTTTCACGACGGTGTCGGAATAGGATAAAATTTGACTGGTTGATCGGAAACAAAAATCGCGCCGGGGGCAATTTCGTCATATTTCGCGACGGTGTCGGAATCGGCTAAAATTCGACAGATTGATCGGAAACAAAAATCGCGCCGGGGGCAATTTCGTCATTTTTCGCGACTGTGTCGGAATGGGCAAAAACTTGACAGGTTGATCGGAAACAAAAATCGCGCCAGGGGCAATTTCGACATTTTTCGCGACTGTGTCGGAATGGGCTAAAATTTGATAGGTTGATCGGAAAAAAAACCTCGTCGGGGGCAATTTCGTCATTTTTCTCGACTGTGCTGGAATGGGCTGAAATTTGGCAGGTTGATCGGACATAAAAACCGCGCCTAGGGTAATTTCGACATTTTTCTCGACTGTGTCGGAATGGGCTAAAATTTGACTGGCTGGTCGGAAACCAAAAATCGCGCTGCGGGCAATTTAATCATTTTTCGCGACTGTGTCAGAATGGGCTAAAATTTGACAGGATGATCGGAAACAAAAACCGCACCGGGCAATTTCGTCATTTTTTGCGTCTGTGTCGGAATGGGCTCAAATTTCACAGGTTGATTGGGACTAGAAATCGCGCGGGGGGTAATTTCGTCATTTTTCCCAGCTGTGTCGAAATTGGCTAAAATTTGACTGGTTAATAGGAAACAAAAATCGCGCCGGGGGCAATTTCGTAATTTTTTGTGACTGTGTCGGAATCGGCTAAAATTTGACTGGTTGATCGGAATCAAAAATCGCGCCGGGGGCAATTTCGTCATTTTTCTCGACTGTGTCGGAATCGGCTGAAATTTGGCAGGTTGATCGGAAATAA
>NW_019264994.1:0-2265 GCF_002742605.1 Olea europaea var. sylvestris
ATTACGTGTTCTCAAGTTTCTCAAACTCGCTTAGTGCTACAATGGCCTTGCGCTTATCCTTTTCAACAAACTTTAAACAAAGAAACTCCGACTTTCTATTGAGACGGCACCACCTCGAAATTTGTTTAGGTAAAATTCTTATAGTACCTTTCTTACTTTTAAAGATACTTGTGTTTTAGCACTGAATTTTATTAAGAGCTTAAAACTTAACCCTTATTTCAGTAACAACCAGTATTATTTTAACTATGATAAGGTCAACCCGGATTTACATAATTCTGCAACTATTCACGTATCGAATGACTTGTTGTTACCTTTTGAACTTGTGGGTTACCTTTTGAGTAATGACAGATAGAGTTGCCGTCATTGGTGGACCTTTTTAGTTAAGGAGTTTCAACCTCATCCTTCTCGAAATAGACACCACTAAGTCTCTTTTTGGAGATTTAGTTTTAGGATCCGCTAAGTCTCTACGAAAATTACTTCATCTTTGAATCTTTCCTTGTGAAGTCTCATCTAAGACTCATATGTCCAGACTTTCCATTACATGTGACTTTGTATCTTACATGGGTATTCGATTCTTATCATTGAATTATTTCAATGATCTTCAATATTATAAATATTCTAATTGAACTTGCAAACGCCGTAATTGGCTTCACCCCATTTTATCCACTTGAGTGTATTTCATCCTTATAATTGTATAAGGATTTTTTACCTTTTCTCCTTCATAGATATCTTTCTATGATAAAAAAGTTTAGGGAATTGTAACTTTTAGATTAATTACTCCCACAATTCCTTACTCAGGAATACACATGTAATCTAATAATTTTGTATTTGCGAGTTTTGAACTTTTCATATAAGTTCACAAGAATCAATGTTAACCCCAACATTTTGGGTTATACTTGAACTTAGAGTTCATCAATATGTTAACCCCCACATTTGGGATTATACTTGAACTTAGAGTTTATTAATTCTTTCATAGTTCATTCATTTATCACTTTGATAACATCCATTTTAAATATTTTTAGATAGTGGTCATTAAGTCATAAAGTACCTCAATCCACTTAGCTTTAATTTTGATCACATAATTTGATCAAGGTCAACTTATAGTCCAACAATGTCTTTCCAAATATTAACCAAATTTGGATCACTAATCACTATCATGTGGTTGACAATAAATACAATGGCAGACCAAATAAATGCCTCTTCTTTCAAGAGTTGTGGATTGGTTTTTGTCTTGCTTTATAGAAATTTTGACTTTACTACAGAATTAGGCATACTTGGATATGTCATGCAGGCCAAAATGTCAAACCAATGTAGGTTAAAATCTGTCAAATCTAAAATCAGGTTTCATTGGAATTCCTTAATGGCCACACAAAATCAGAAGAAACCATAATTTATTTATTGTACGAAAAAGCACAACTTCTTTCAACTTGCAGTATTCTCTAATTACTAAAGAACACATCTTTGCAAGTCTAAAACCGTCATGTATGCAGCCTTTTCTTCTTTTCATGGATTTCCATACTTTTTCTTTAACAGAATTACATTTCACCCTCCTTTAATTGGATATGAACAACATAAAATTCATATTCGACTAAACAATGGGACATGCCTTATGATTTAGTATCCAATTTTGTATAATCACGTACTGTGATCCCATCTTCATGAATATGTGAATTGTGATATTAATGTACCACACCCATTTTACATATTCCCTATTATAATAAGCCGGTGGTTGGGCAACTTTCTCCACCGCCTCTCACCATTGATCAGCCCTGAACGTTTCCTAAGTAGCCCCAAAGAAGCCTTACTAGGAACCACACAATTGGGTGACATTTTATTCCTTCCATGGCTGACAAGGAAGTGGTTTCGCGAGTTTTGAATTGGGTAAAGACAACTAGTAGGGATGCTTTCAGAGAATTCATAGAAAATTAGATTTTCCAATAACATAAACGAAACTATTTTTATGCCAATAAACAATTCAAGATTCTTGGCCTTTCTTGGATCCACACTAAATAGATAGATACAATGGGATCACACCGTTTCGGTACCAAATTTAAGAAACCAGAATTCAACAATTAAAATTTGAATGCAAATCTAAATTTTGTACATAATTGAAATGAAATTTACTTGTGGAGAAGTTCTATTATGGAATAGAATTTGCCAATTTATACAATAACATGTTCATAAAATACACTGTTATCAATTCTTTTCCATCACCATGTGTTCCCATAAAATAAGACATATTTCTGCACATTGAATGATATCCAT
>NW_019264994.1:9486-11475 GCF_002742605.1 Olea europaea var. sylvestris
TTAAAAACACCTTTGATTACTGATTCAAGTGTACGTCGAAAAGTAATTTTAGATCTTGTCTTATATGTTTAATCCTAAAATTTCATTCTCCTATGCAGGTGCAGATCCAGCATCTGACGAGCCCTCACGCCCATACGTGCTGGATTCGCCAGGAAGAATTTTTTTTTGCTGACCATATATAAAATATTTAGATTATATATCTGATAATTCATCTTAATAACAAACATATCTAGTAGCTTTTTGGTGCTTCCATTATTGAATTGGAGGTCCTAGGTTCAAAACTTTTCAATAGCAATATGTTTTATAATTTTTGCATTTCAACAATTTTTACCAAAACAAATGCAAGGAAAGTAATTTGAACTTGCTACATTCCTTAAACATATTGGCTACTTTACCATCATGGCATTTATTAATCTTTAGCACTCATGTTCAATTTTATCAGTTTTAATGCAAGTAGAAATATTTTAACTGGTGCTTTGTCCCTTTTCTTGATTTTTTTCTCTAATAAATTGATTTGAGAGTTTGATCAATTAATGGTGGATGAATTTGTAGGAAAAATTGGCCTTAATAGTCTTTCAACAAAACTTATTTAATTAATAAAATGTTCCACTTTTCGTTCACAAAAAATCGATTGCGAAAAAGTGGAATCATACAAGCACATAAAATAGATATAAATATATAAATATTTTCAACTTTGTTGATATAATAATGCTTGTTTAATTAACTTTAATTGTAGACTGAATATTAGCATCACTACAAAAAAATGCTGAAATCGTGACAAAAAAAAAAAAATTTGTCGCTTAAATAGAGATTTTGTTGTAAAAATTATTTCACGACAACAATATGTTTTTTGCAATCATTGTTGCGCTATATGAGTTACAGCATACATTTTCAATCATTCATCGTATTAATAAACTCGCAACATTATATTTTCGACACAAAAAGTACGAAACAGCAACAAGATATTTGTCGCTATATTATCGTCGCAACACATACATGTTGTGAAAAATTAAAAGGGCGATAAGTTAATTTGTCACAATGATTATTCCAATAAAATTTTGTGAAAAAAATGTTTGTTGCTTATACTATTTTAAAAGTATACACTACAAAAATTCTCTTTCGCAACAAGCAAAAAACATTGAGAAAAACATTTCGTAATGCTCAGGTGTATGTTGCGAGCTTCAATGTTGTCGTAAAGTAAAAAGATACTGTAACAAGCAAAGTAAGCTGCAAAATGCATCAAATGAATGTTGGTTTTAGGCAAAATCATTTTTACTAACACAAACTCAATGGGAAAAATCAATCCACATTAATGTATAAAATCAATCCAAAACATATCAAGTTGAACATTAATCTAAAATAAATGTGTCCAACACAAATTAATTGGCTACACTTTCATCCATACGCTAAATATCGGAGTAATCTACATCCTCTCCTCAGAAGCCACTATAATTAACTTCAGCTAATAAAGGTTTTTGGTTAATTTCTCAACTTCCTTAAGCAAACCACCATCATGAAGCTTGCCAGTAAAGTTTGAATATCCTTAGCCAAAGCTTTCATGTGAGACATCACTGCATCAAGACAAAATTTTTGCTTGAGAATATATTATACGCTATAGCAAAAGTAAACACTAAAAAAAGTAAACTACGCATGGTTTTTCCTATTTACTGCACTTTATTTTGCAACAAGTCTAAGCAGAAAAAACAGGATGCTCACTACCAAACCAAAAAGAAAGCAATTAGAATATAAAGTGGTGTAATACTGGTAAACAAAACTGGGCAGAAAGCATCACAATGGTTGCAGATTGCAATATGATATTACTCTTAAGTCTCAAATTACCCTCTTTTGTATTTTTCCAAAGATCTATATAGACATGTTGTGCAGCAAACCCACCTACAAATCGAACCAATCAATTAATTAGTGAAGGATTTGAAAAAGAAAAATGGAAGAAAACCAATAACCAAAAATTATAAAATTGAAGAACAATTT
>NW_019264995.1:0-1010 GCF_002742605.1 Olea europaea var. sylvestris
CAATTTCGACTCTTGTATTCACTAAGACCCGCTGTCACAATCTCACGATCTACTACCGTAAATATCTCTAGCCTACTTGGCCTCCTGTAGCATCCTACTACCGTGGATACCACTAGTCTCTTGCTAGACTTTTTGATCTACCTTTTGCAACCCAATCTATTATCTCCTACGGCCTCCTAGTCTTATGCTAAATGTCTCACCAAGTGGAACACCAAGAAGCCACTATTCTTGTGCTTGTAACTGCCTTCAATCCATCTCTTTCAATCGCTTAATGAGAGAGTCCATTTCTCAATGAATTGAAATTACCAGCAAAAGTATTTCGTTGCTAATCCGTTTGTAAAAAATAGAAAAATATATTAAATAATTTACCTACGGAATTTTCAAACTAATGATTCCGTTGGAAACTATATAAAACAAAATAATAATAAAATTACCAACGAAGAGTTTTTGTTGGTAAACTTTTAAAATATAAAAATAAAAAATTATTAAGTACTTACCAACGAAAAAATTCTATAGGATATTTTTGAAAAAAATTAAATATTTAGTAAAAAAATTCCTACTGAAAAAATCATAGATAATTGTAGCAAATATTCATACGTAAATGGAGCACAAACATGGGCTCTTTTCATTTTCTCCCATAAAATTTAATTTCCCGCCTAATATTTCATTTGGTTCCACTAAAATTGGCAACTTGGAGGCATTTTCATAAATGGAGGCCATGTGGCAATCTCCAACTGGTTCAAATAAATTCACATGGATTGCGCTAATTCAAATGGAATGTGAGCCATTGGATTTGATGTGTGGCTGTGATCTTGTTCCTGGTTTTTCAATATGGTCTTTGGCCTTCGGACTCCGGTTCGTTCTTCAGTTTTCAACCTCTTTTTGTTCTGCTCTCTCTCTCTGAAAAAGTTTTACCGTCTTCCTCAATCGATTTTGTCTAACACAGAGAGAAGTTGTAAAATTTGACAACTATTGTGTCATAGGCTCGTTATTTGTCTTTTTTTTTTTTG
>NW_019264995.1:10927-11468 GCF_002742605.1 Olea europaea var. sylvestris
AAAAAAAATTGGATTTTAAATTAATATGTACTTGTCATTTTGTATTTGCCGCTTAACAAATTTTTAGTTCGAAAGATGCTAGCAAGAGACCAAGCCCTCGAAATTTCGCAGCTCTGCTACTGATTGACGCACCAAAAATTTTATTGATAAACATGGTAGAACTGTGCCTAAGGTCCAGTAAACTAGGCTTGGATGTGTTAAGTTATAGATATGTAAAAATAAGTGGATAAAATTGAGTTTTCTCAAAATATATGGTTAAAATATGACTTGAATATTTATAAATAATTTATACACGTAAGTGGAATGTAGTCAAAGATTTAGAATAGAAAGAATTTTATTATTTAACTATCCAAGTAATAAAAAATTATAAAATGAGAGTAAATATTTGCTTTAAGAGAAATTATTTGAAGTGGAAAATAACTTTTTTAAATAAGATGTGCCATTAAAACACTAAATTGAAACTAAAACTAACATAGTCACTTATAAATATTTAAGTATCTTATTTTTATTATATTCAACTGTAAACTGTATGAACTGCAAA
>NW_019264996.1:0-46455 GCF_002742605.1 Olea europaea var. sylvestris
TTATACTACTCTACTTTCTTTCTTTAGCAATTTTTTAACAAATATTGCCACCTTTATCAATTCATTTTCTAACATTCTCGAGACATTGTATGCAATCTTCAATTTTCTTTCCGGAGTAACAGATAAGTGTATATAGAATTCGCAATGTGATATTATGGAGAGGAGGTTATATGAATAATTCATATCAATGTGAAGAAGGTGGATCAGAAAAGAAATTTGTGGTCAAATATTCCTGCCAGACACGTAACTATGTTAAAAAAAAAGGGACGAATTAAGAAAATATACAATGAAAACTAACTTATGTTAAAAGGATAACTTCCACGTTGAGCAAAGATTAAAATATAGATCAATTTAATATGATATCCGAGCTCATTTAGCTCCAAAGAGCAATTCAATCTGATTAATATTCAAAAATAAATAAATAAATAAATAATCAAACAGATTGCAAGATTAATTTGATCTGACGAGCTATCATCTTGGGAGGCATGTTAAGAATTAAATTTCACATTAAATAAAAATGAAAATATAGACCAACTTATAAAAATTTGAATTGCTCTTTTTAATAAGATTGCTATCTTAAAATGGAACCCTACGTCTTAATAACTTAAGGATTACAATTACGACATGACTAATCTCCTACTCATAGTGAACAGGGGATATTTTGCTTGTGCCAGATAGGTGGTTGCGTGTTTAATTTTAGGACAATTCTACTTGTACACTTTTTTTCACATCAATTTTCACAGCACATACATATGCAAGTGGGTGGGGTCCACGATTAAAATAATCGTGGACCCCATCTTTGTGAGAGGAGTGTGAAAATTGATGTGAAAAAAGTGATGTCCAAATAGGATAATTGTTAATTTTATGTCTGGGATTTCAAAACCAGCACAAAATAATGAGTACATGAAAACATAATAATCCGAAAAGTGGCCATACATTTTTCAAATCTTTAAGGGCCCAAAATCAAATTATGTAATTGGGACCTCATTTGCAGATTAATGTCAATCTAATTTTTGGCTTTTTGACGATTTGTTTTTTATATAAACTAATTTTTTTAGCCTTATGTTTTTTATTTGAATTATTTTAAAAACTAAACTACATAGATTCCTCTCGTTTTTAACAGATTTATTGGATCGGTTTTGCTACAGTTATATCAAATTGACATCAAATTTGATATTGTTGTGAGGTGATCGCTTTTTATACATTGATCTTAACTATACTTTAAACAATCAATGGCACATATTTTGACACATCTCAGAGTGTCAAAGTTAATGTATACAGAGTGTACAAGTAGTTTAATTATTACTGGATTGTTGTGGTGGTAGTCTTTAGGGAAGTTGAGGAAAAAAAAAAAGAAAAAGAAATTATCAATCCCAAGTAAAAATTTGAGGATTTCTAATATAGATAAGCTAGTGTTGGAAATGATTTTCTCTTTATTTTTTCATCCTTTTACTATAGTGACATCTTGGGGAACTTCGAGAAAACTAATGTAGTAGGAACAAATTCTTCTCTTTTAAGAAAAAACCTCGACAAATCAAGTTTTTCACTATCAACCAACGGATGGTCTAGCTACTAACCCTAGTATAGTGGTGTTTCTAGTTCATTCGGTACGTGTAATTTGTTTACCATCGATACGGATTTTATGCACAAAGAGCAATTGCGATCTAGTATTGAATTAATGATCTAATAACCAAATTTGGTGTGAACTGCCTTACAAAATTTTAAATCGCTAATTCTTTCAATCATTGCATATATAGAAAAGTATGGTCATATACTAAGTGATAAAGAATTGGTTGCATTAAAGGAATTTTGAATCTTCCACTAAGAAAATCAGTAATGATTTAAACTGGTTGCATTATAAATGTGTTGACTATGAGTAACAATCACATGGTATGTTATCAATGAATTTGATTAACTTTACAAAGGGAAACATTTGTTGGTGCCTGTATCTTTTATTATAATACGAAATCCTTGCGATCTGAATAAAGAATGATCCACATTAATGAAGTGACTATGGTCAAAACTAATAAATAATTATCCTAACGGGCTCTAAGTACTCGATAGAAATGCAAAATGATATTTATACATCGGGATGAGATATTATTGGGTCGTCAACTAGCAGAGTCATCGTTAATATAAAACACAATTAGATAAAATGACAATGAGCTTCTTGGATCACAATGCTATCAGGTTAGACGACAAAGATAAATTTGGAAAACAATAATATAGAGTCGATGAAAAAGATATTGTTTGAATAGAATGTTGTCATATCAAGACAGTGACCTTGTTTATAAGAATGTTATCTTTTTAAATGAAATAAAAATTGATTTCTATGACATAATGATACAAAATTTGTCATTTATAGATAGTGAAGAGAAAGAGGTTAAATTATGTTGTGGGTGTTATCAACTATTGTTTTGAACTATTATATATTGATATATTAGTAGTTACAGTCAACTTATTTAAGAATAGTCGTCCTTTGAATCTAAAAAAGATATATAAATAAATAAAAATCAAACTCTAAAAGTGTAACATATTGATGAATGACGAGAATATAAAGAAATTATCATTTATCGCCCTAGAATGGAGCTAGACAATAAAACAAAAGAAGTTGAAGTATAAAATGAATTTGAGGCATTAAACCAAATTTAATTTGATGTCCACTGTTTTTCTTATACAATAAATTGGAGGTCTTAAAAAAATAAAAATAATAAAATAATAAAAAAATAAATAAAAACGAAGTGTTAATGCATTAGTTACCCAAGATGGGTTTAAATTTAAATTACATTGAAACCCCAACTCCTAACATGCATTTATATTGACTCCATGCCTCCAAGGTTGTCTTTTAATAATATCTTGTCAAAATCCTTATAATAATTTATGACAAAAATGAGAATGAGATATTAATATTTTCCAACATTCGAGATATAATATTCTAAGTATTGTTGCTTAACTTATACCAAATAACAATGACATAACACACTAATTAAACAAATAAAGTTTAATTCACGGAAACAATTATAAAGTTATTCACAAATTTGTTAATATGTCATGCCATTTTTGCTTATATTATGCTAAGCAATGATGCTTAGTAGATAATTTCTAATTTAACAACATTCGTACGTTTCTGGAAATAAGAAATAAATGCAGAGATGGTTTAGGTTTTTCTTTTTTTTTTTTCTTTTTTTTTTTTGTACTCTAATATATAAGTTGACTCGTATCAACAATTTTTATGACATAAAATTATTTAACAAAGATATTAAAGTGGACAAAAGATTTTGAGTTCAGTCTCGTAAAAAATGTTAAGTACGTCAAGGCATGATAAAACAATAAATATGATGTTCATATAAATAAAACGCACATTGAAAAAGTAAATTATGTGATTGATTTAAGGGATAGTTGCAGCTAAGACCCTAAACCTTACAAAAAATTATAGACTTTCCCTTAACATTTATTTGTTGTAGTCGTCACTTCAAACTTTTCAAATCGTTCAATGAAGTCCTTTGATAAAAAAATATTTCTATCTATATTTCTATTAGTTGACAAAAAAAATTGCGACTTTGATAACATTTTAATCAATTATAAAAGGACAAAACCATAACTTTGTATTTTTTCACATAAATAAGTAAAAAACTTAAATCAAAAAAATAAAATAAAAATGAAAAAAATATCCTCTTCTCCCTCACCCTCACCCTCATCCTCACCCCCAATTCCAACCCAAAACCAGAAATCCACCGTCACCACCACCTTACCCAAATTCGACCACCACTCCACAATCACTGTCATCACCATCACTGCTGCATCCATCAAGACCTATGCCTCTATTAAAGGGAGCTAAAAGCTAATCCTCAAAGGGCAAAATGACAAAATTAGAAATAATAATAATAATAATAATAATAATAATAATAATAATAATAATAATAATAAACACCACTGGTCCACTGCATAATCGTCCACCAACACCACCACCCTCAAACCGCCACAACCGGCTCACCATATTAAATAAATCATGGATGAGTTTATCCTCCAACGAAGGCTTCATCACATATTTGAAAACAAGAGAGGGCGCATCTTTTTAACATTGGGATATGGTATTAGAGAGAAGAACTAGAGAGAAGAAATCTCTTTTATTCTTCATACAAAAAAATACAGAATTGGAAATGAATACACTAGTCTGTATAAATACAATTAGACAGATTTTACTTGTCCGTATAAATACAATTAGACAGATTTTACAGTTGTATTCTAACTAACAAACTAACAGCTTAAACTAACAAGATTCTTCTATGAATTTGGCGCCAAGATGAGCTGAGCTGGAAGTGATGAGCTGTCCTATAATACTCCCCCTCAAGATGGACTATGTAGATTAAGAATAGCCATCTTGGATAAGAGTGGGAATAACTGAGAAGACGATAGCGGTTTGGTGAACATATCAGCCAATTGATGCTAAGTATGGATTGGTAACAGTTTGATGACACCATTGGTAACTTTATCGCGAATGAAACGACAGTCGATCTCTATATGCTTTGTCCTTTCATGAAAAATTGGGTTAGTGACGATGTGGATGGCAGTTTGATTGTCACAGTAAACCAGAGCTGGAAGTGAAATCGGGACCTACAAGTCAAGGAGGAGCTGATGAACCCAAATAATTTCACAAGTTGTTGACGCTAAAGCATGATATTCCGCCTCTGCTGAAGATCTAGATACAGTAGTTTGCTTCTTAGATTTCCAAGAGATTAAAGAATCCCCAAGAAACAAACAAAAACCAGTAACTGATTTTCTTGAATCAACACATAATCCCCAGTCAACATCAGTGAAGGCTCTAATCTGGAAAGAGGATAATGCATCAAACATCAATCCTTGACCTGTAGTAGATTTGAGGTCTCTTAAGAGATGACGTACAGCATCTAAATGAGGTTGGCTGCGAGACATATTGGCTTAACTTGTGGACAGCAAAGGTTATGTCCGGACGAGAAATAGTTAAGTACAATAGGCGGCCAACCAGTCGGCGATATAGGGATGCATCTTCCAGTAGCTCTCCTTCAAAGGAATTGAGTTTTGCATTAGGATCCATTGGTAACAATGCTGGTTTGCATGCCAAGAAGCCGGTGTCTTCAAGTAGTTGCAAAGTATAATGCCTCTGGGGGAGAAAAATACCTTTTGCGACTTAGCTATTTCTAAGCCAAGAAAGTATTTTAGCTTACCAAGGTCCTTCAATTTGAATTGGCTGTGCAAGAAAGTTTTCAATGAATCAATCATCTTAGTATCCAATCCAGTAATTATTATGTCATCAACATAAACCAATAAAGCAACAAATGATGCACCAGAACCCTTCGTGAATAGGGAGTAATCTGATTTTGATTGCTGAAAATCGTGCAGTAGAAGTGCTTGAGAGAATTTCGAAAACCATTGCCTAGAAGCTTGTTTTAGGCCATAGATTGACTTATGAAGTTTACATGCTAATTTCTCTCCCTGAACATGAACTGTGGACTGTTTAGGGTGGCCCAAAGGTAAGTCCATGTATATTTCCTCAAACAAATCACCATTAAGGAATGCATTGTTGACATCCAATTGAAAAAGATGCCATTATTTAACTGCTGCAACAGCAAGAAGAGCCTTGACAGTTACCAACTTCGCAGCTGGAGAAAATGTTTCATTGAAATCCAAGCCTTCTTGTTGTGTGTAGCCTTTTGCTACTAACCGGGCTTTATATCGATCTATGCTTCCATCTGATTTAAACTTGACCTTGTAAACCCACCGGCATCCTATAGAATGTTTGTCCTTAGGTGAGGCCATAATTGACCAAGTATGGTTGGTTTCATAGCTGTCAACTCTTTAGCCATAGCATTCTTCCAGTTATCTTACTTTATTGCTTGGTGATAATACTGAGGCTCAAAAGTAGAGGATATGTTGAAAAGAAGGGAGTCATGTGAGTGTGAAAAGGCTTTGTAAGACAGGAACTTACATAAAGGATACAAAGAATTACTTTGAGTGGAGGGATTTTTGGCTAAAAGATTGCAATGAAAATCATGAAGATGGGAAGGAGCATTACGTGGCCTACTGCTTCTTCTAGGAATTGGTACGTGGGATTGATCTGAATTATGGTGAATTGGTGAGTGGGATTGATCTAAATTATGGTCAATATTGAAGTGATGAGCGGGAAGAATATCATGGGAATTATTGGCAGAGGAGACATTTATACAGGGATGAGCCAACGGTAAGTCTTGAAGTACATTTGGTAACACAACATCTGAGAAAGGGTCGATAATGTCTGTGGATGATGGGATTGATTGAAAAGGAAAGATGTGTTCATGAAAAACAACATCTCTGGAAATGAAAAATGATTTAGAAGTGATGTCATATAGTTTGTATCCTTTAATAGCTGGAGGATATCCAACAAATACACATGCCTTGGCCCTTGGATGGAATTTTGTTCTATGAGACAACAGAGTAGAGGCAAAGCAAAGACTCCCAAATGTTCGAAGATGATTGTAATCCACAGGAGTTTTGTACATACATACAAATGGAGTTTTGTTTTACAAGATTGGAGCTGGTGTCCTATTTATGATGTAAGTGGCTGTAAGAATGCATTCTCCCCAAAATTGGATAGGGATTCTAGACTGAAAGAATAATGCTCGAGTAACATTGAGGAGATGTTGATGTTTCCTTTCAACCATAGAGTTCTGTTCTGGTCTTTCAACACAGGAGTACTAATGAATTACACCTTTGGTAGTAAAAAAATCTGAGAACATCAACTCCTTAGCATTATCAGATCTGAAACATTTTATCACCTTATTGAATTAAGTTTCTATAAGGGAGAAGAACCTAGGAATGATGAAAATAGCATCAGATTTCTATCTCATCAGATAAACCCATGTGAACCTCGTGCAATCATCTACCAATGTCAAGAAATATTTGTAACCAGCATGTGTAGCCACATTGCAAGGGCCCCAAACATCGCAGTGAATTAAATCAAAGGCAGCATGAGACAGATGATTATTAGAGACGAATGAAAGTCTTCTTTGTTTGGCCAAAGGGCATACATGACATGGAATATGGAAATCTTTCTTCCTCACATCGAACTTTAACAAATCTTTCATCATGTCTAGTTTCTTAAAAGATAAATGCCCAAGTCTATGATGCCAAATATGGCTATTTATATTGCCTGATGATCGTACAGAATTACATGAAAAATCAAAACTAACAACATTATTGTGCATTGAATTAAAGCAACCGGTATCAATGATATAAAGATCTTCAGCCCTTTCACCCTTGCCAATCATCTTCATTGTTGGCAAAACCTGAATAACACACGTATCAGTAAGGAATGTAATGCTCAATGAGGACTTTCTTGTCAAAGAGCTTACTGATATAAGGTTGAATTTGAACTGAGGCACAAACAGTACATCTTCAAGAACAAATTCAAGTGACAATTTCATGTTTGCAATGTATTGGATAGGAATTTTTACATTATTGGGGAGAGTCACTGATGCATTCTGGACAGGTCTCATTGTGTTAAAGGCATAAAGGCTTGAGTAAATATGGCTTGTAGCTCCAGAATCAATTACCCAAATTCTGGGTGAATTCAACATTGGTTTGAATGAAATAGAAAGACAAGTACCTGTAATTTGATCGGGAACAGCTTCTTCTTGTGTTTCAAACTTTGCAGCAGTGAGATGATCATTCAATATGCTTAGTAAATGTTGATATTGAGCAGCATTCAATGTTTGCATGAAATCCCCAACCTTATGTTGTGTTTGGTCTAAATCTGAAATCAAACCCGCCACAACACAGTTGGCTTGATTACTTGATCTTCCAGCCCTTTCCTTAGGTTTATATCCAGGAGGAAAGCCATGAAGTTTGTAACATTTATCAACAACGTGACCGGTGTATCCACAGTATGTGCACCTAGGTCTCTCCGTCTTCTTAAACTTGTTCATTTGTTGTCCTGCAGTCGACTTCCTGGGCTCATTTTTAACATGAAAGGCCATTGACTCATTAATGTTGGAAATATCAACATTAGCATTCAATTTCCTTTGATTCTTCTTTTGTGCAACAAGAGCAAAAACCTTATTAATTGGTGGAATTGGATCCATTAGCAGCAGTCGACCTCTTATTTGAGCAAAGGACTCATGTAATCCCATCAAGAATGACATAACATACTCCATTTGGTAATGTTCTACGAGCTTTTTATTTCCACCACATACACATTTGCCACGCGAACATAAAGGCCTATAGTTGCTAAGCTCTTCCCAAATAGTTTTCAGCTTGGTGAAATAGGCACTAACAAATAATTGGCATTGTGTTAGATTCATCAGCTCACGCCTTGCGTCGACCGTTTTTCTGTGGATATCTCTCCTTGAGATCGATCCAAATATCATGAGCTGACTCAGAATATATCACGCTTGCTGATATTTCCTTTGACACCAAATTGAGAATCCATGAAATTACCATGTTATTGTTGCGGATCCATGCATTAAGCATATCACTAGAATTTTCAGGGGGCGAAATGGATCCATCTATAAAGCCTAACTTATTCTTCACAGATAATGCAATTACCATAGCTCAGCTCCATGAAGAATAATTGTTTCCTGTAAGAGGTTGTGAAATGAGCACTAGACCAGGATTATTCGAATGGTGAAGAAAGTAGGGGTTTGAACCATCATCAACTGCGAAACTGCTGGATGATGATATATAATCATGTGCGGATTGATTCAGATTTTCTGTAGCCATTTGTTGATCAAATCACAGACGGCGGAGGAGAAGTATAAAGGCTTGCTCTGATACCATATTAGAGAGAAGAACTAGAGAGAAGAAATCTCTTCTATTCAGCATACAAAAAAATACAGAATTGGAAATGAATACACTTGTTCGTATAAATACAATTAGATAGATTTTACTTGTCTGTATAAATACAATTAGACAGATTTTACAACTATATTCTAACTAACAAACTAACAGCTTAAAGTAACTAGATTCTTCTATGAATTTGGCACCAAGATGAGCTGAGCTGGAAGTGATGAGTTGTCCTCTAATATATGGCGTTTTCCAAGGGACTACAGTCATTAAAGAAATTCATGGTTTGATTGTTAAAGAAATTGTTCCAAGCAAGGCCTTTAGCACAAGCTCCATAGTTTAGTTGAAATTGGGGACAATCGACTTCGATTCCAAAATTGTAAAAGAGCTAAACAGGCACAGAGCCATGATACACAAACCATGGTTTGAATTCCAATTTCAAATGATATGATGTGGATGCCCAACAAATGCACAGATGCCCATCGAAGAGGGTAACAACTAATTAATTGTTACAATTGAAATTACCAAAAAAAAAAAAAAAAAAAAAATAAAGAACAATAATCACATGAATCTTGGCAAATGAAGCAGCTGTATACATTATTCTAAATCTTAATCAAATAAATCATGCTTGGGCGTTTTGATGAGGTGGTGGTGTCGGGCAGTGTGTGGTGGCATCCATGATTTTGATTTTGGTGTTGGGGTGGGATGCTATGAGACGGTGTTGGGTAGGTGAAGAAGAAGATTGTATTTATTTCCTTTTATTTTATTTTCTTTTTTTAGTATTTTATTGTAATTATTTTAATCTTATAATGTGGTGAATATAATATTACTCTTTACCCCCTTCTAAAATTATTTTAAAAAATGGTCAAATTCAGTTTTTCTGTAAACTAATAGAAATATGGATGGAATTAATCCACTCGGGCTTCATCCACAACGTTTTGATAGATTTGGGATGACAACTACAACAAATGAAATGTCAGTGGAAAGTCTGCAACCTTTTGAAAGGCTTGGAGTCTTAACTACATTTTTTTCTTCATTTAATTATCATAAACCTTTCTACACTCCATGTATATCCAAGAATAGAATCTTAGCTTGCCCCCCAAGGCATAACTCAGTGGTGCAAAGGACGGGAGTGATGTAGTCTCAATCTTACTGACAGCCGCAGTGTGAGAGTTCGATTTCTGAGATATGAAATTAGATTATTTGTCGGCACCAGTGTACGAGCAAGTTCTTATTTACTAGCTTACTGTGGCACATCCCGTGATTTACCCCCCTCACGATACTTCATGGGTGGAGCGGGGGGCCCTCAAGGTTGGAGTTCAACCTTTAAGAATAGAATCTTAGCTTGAGCTACCTTCTCACCCCTCAATTACTTTTTAAGAGGTCCCCACTCTATGTAAACTACACTCCTTGTAGTGTCCTACGTCTCCTAGAATAAGCTCTTAATTGACTTAAGTTTTTTGAGATTATAAGTTGATAAGTACAATAAAATGTGTGGCAAAAATTGATAAAAGTTATAAGTATAATGAAATGTATGGTTAAAAATAAAGTGTGAAAAGTTTATAATCTCATAAAATCTTTTTCAGAAAGGGACTAATAGTTATTGTGACCATGTATCAAGATATATATTTTCAGAATTGATAGTTGTGTGCCACTACCTCTCATATATTCTATTTAAATAAATTTGTCTCCCAAGTTATAACAGTTTAAATGTTCAAACGCTGTGGTTGATCAATTACACTTGCAAAATGGGGCCAAAAAAATTATGATTATTTAACATTTTTCTTTGATGCATCCAAGGGACATTTATAATGATATCTGCCAGTTTAAATACCTAGGGGAAGGAAACAATTTTTTAGTACTAAAGAGGCTGGATAAAAACGTAGGAAATAAATGCATACGTTTTTATACGATTAGAGGAGTTGTTGTTTAGTCAAATCAAACATCAAGGCTTGGGAGACCTCCATTGATGACTCCTCTATTGATTTCTCAATTACTTCTATGCAAAATTCGGCCATTGCATTTAATCATAGGCATTATTTTGGCTGCTCAGAGTGATCATAAATCCAGAACTGGGTGCTGGACCAGACTGAGTATCAACTGAATCGAATTAAGGATGATAAACGTCATATATGATATAGGAGTGATGTTATTTAGTTTCAGTGATGTTAAACACCAATTTATGATAGTAAGGCTATCGTCACATTGTAGAGTAATTTGTTTTTTACTCCAATTTATAAGGTAATATTGTAGAAAATAATGATAACATATTCTTCTTGATCATCAGTACAATGAAAAAGAACAATAATATTATTGTTAGCAGCAGGAATCTTAAATTTAAATCTATCTTGAAAAAGAAAAATGAATTCCAGTCAATAACATTAATTAATTAGGTGAATTTACGAAAATCCCTTGGTAAACGGACAACATGGCATTCTCCAAATTCAGAATATTTAGGCTCCAGTTTCTGCAAGAACTAGTTGGAGTATAAATTTTTCGATTCTCTACTTAAAATTAGTTAACTCTGTTTTTTTACAGGAGTAATGAAAAAATAGACCTGGGTAGAAATATTGCATTATTTTAGTCAGGGGTGGATCTGGGAGGAGGTTTTACAGGGTCAATTGACCCTCTAGATTTTGGAGCTTTTTTTTTTATTATTAGAAGATACCTATAATTTTTATTTCAGAACGCCTAATCCAAGTTGTCTGGGTCCGCCCTTGAGTTTAGTTGCCTGCTAAGCTACATCGATATTTGAGATAACTTTGTCTTCTTCAAGTAAACTAATAATTACATGTTTGAATGAGATAATGAAATTATGTAAGTGGTAAACTAGGTTTTATTGTGTACTTGTGATCGCATGGCTAAAGCAAGCATGAATTTGCAAAAGGAAACTTTTTGACTTAGGCAGCATTTACTTAGGAATGATAGATAAAGGGCAGAATTGCCCATCTTAGTTAACGCCATTCAAGGAATTGTCCCAATGGATTCTAAGGCGTGAGGCCAAAAGCTGCAAAGAGCTTCAAATCTTTCAAACCGTGATATTTTTTAATATGTAGTTGGGTCTAAATGTAAAATCACTATATCCAATTAATTACTAGGAGAAAAATTATGAGTCTGCGTGTGGTTGAAAATAAGTTTGAGACTTTAAATAAATTATGCAAAACAAAACGTAAATCACAATTTGAAAATAGTCTAACCCCTCGAAATTTGAAAATTTCCCCTATAATCTAATGAATGGTGCAATAATTCTTCACACTAAGAGTGTGTTTAGGAGTCATTTTTATGTAAAAATACATTTTGGAATAATAAATTGATGGAAAATGTGTGGTTGAAAAATATGGAAAAAATTTTATTTACATGTAATATTATATTAATGAAGAATATGTGGTTGAAAATAAAAGAGAGAAAAATGCATTTTGAAAAAAAATGAGTACCAAACAGGGCCTAAATACACTTGAATAATGCTATTAATCTTGATTAGAGATGATCATCCATTTATATGGAATGTGATATGTTATAATATGATAAGATCAATTAAATGTATGAATATGAGACATATTTTATTGATTTTATTATTTAATGTAATGTCATATTAGGATAATTTTTAATAGTGATAAGTATCTTTATTTGCACAAACTCTAAAATTTCAAGATCAAACTTGTGCACGAACTAAAATTTCAAACTAAGCTAGGCAAAAAAAGAATTTTTACTAGGAGCCTAGGACAGGCCCCCTCACTCCGTCCTTGAGTGAAATATAATTGCCATTGACAATAATATATATCATCTGTCTCCTTAAATTACCTTCAAAATGGGATGATGAGCTAGACCTTCTTTAAAATCTCCATCCTAATTTGGGGGGAAAAAATGAGACTAGCTTTCCAATTTGAAGAACTTAAAATTGGTAATTTCATTCTTGCCAATTCATGTTATTTAAAATTAATAATAATAATTTATTTATTATTATTTTTTTTTACAGAGGAACCCACAGTCGCTACCCTTCGGGTGCGCACTGAATAAACTCTCGAACTGACACAATAGCCTGCAAATCACGCTAGTCAGATAAACCGCACTAGACAAGTTCAGTGCGATATGCTCGACAGAGAAAGTATTGGTAGGAATAATCGAACATGTGACCAAAGGTTTTCGTGTTCATCTATTCCACTAACTCAATCACTTATGAGGGGAAAATTAATAAAATTTTGATCTAACGATTGTTGGACAAATTTTGATAATTGTCTTATTGAAAATATCATTGTTGTCCCCTTAAAATGCAACTATGGACCATTCTCCCAAAGAAAACGCCATATTTTTTGAACAGTTTGGTACCTTAGTTTAGTGTCAATTGTCTCCTACTCCTAGATAACATCCAAAAAAAAAAAAATTAAATAAATAAAAATAAAAATAATAAAAGTGGATTTCAATTTGTGACTATTGTTCACTCGCAGAGTCAGTGCTTTTGAGAAGTATTCTTTTATCTTTTGGCCAGGTTTTATTCTTTTTGACTCTGTCTGTTCTTCTATTCCCACCTTATCTGTTTGTTTTCAAACTCTCATAAAAGATTCTTTCTTTGATTACTTTTATTTTTTTATAAATATGGATCGCATACGAAGTTAGTGAAGAAATACGTTTCACATAACAATTTCCTATATTTTTGGGAAGTACGAGGATTAGAAAATGAAGAAAATTGCAGCTACGGTCCTCGACCTTCAGAGAAAGAACCTAGAGTAGATGGAGGATTTTTTATTTTTTATTATTTTTTTATTTTTTCCCTTTCTTTCTATTGTTTTAAATTTTTACCATTTCTATTTTATTTGCCTTGTTTATTTGAATAGGTAAAATTAACTTTTTTTCATTATATTTATTGCCCATTTTGATAGAAACCTTCCTCAAAAACCTGAAATGTGCCCAATTTTCGACATTTGTAGCTTTACTTGTATATGAAATTTTGCTTTCCACACACTCTCTCAAATACAGATATGTGCATCATTTTTAATAATTGGATAACAATAAAATATTGAATCAAAGTTTTTTATCTGAAAGCGTACAATGTTTACCATATCTTCTAAATGCTTAAACATTAGAAATCGAGTACTATAGTCATTTATATTTTGTTTTCAACAATAAAGAAAAAAGGCGAATGATTCAAGGGCTAATAATCTTAAACGTTGAGGATCATGACTACGATTTTTTCTCTTATTAAAAATTCCGAAGAAAATATATAATGGGCAAACGTAGCAAAACAATCTTTCAAGAATGAAATCATGCTTGAAATCTCAGTTTTACCAAGAAGACACATTATCAAGCCGATTTCTTGCTTTTTCTGTAAGGAACAAAAAGGTAGACAGCATTCAAGTTAGTTAGAAAGAACAAGCTTTCAATACAATTGGCCTTGAATAAATATCAACCAACCCTACATTTAGGTACATTAATTATGATTTTGAGTTCTTTGACCAGATTTTTTTTTTTTTTTTTTATCAGTAAAATCAATCGATAATATACCATCAATATTCATCGGTCAGCCTCCGTTTGATTCCCATTCTTTGTCCATAAAAATGAAAAATATGCTCATTATTCATCACATCAAGCCATCATATTTGACTTTCTATCTCCTGCATGGGTTTTGTAACGATTCTTACAAAAATGGGTATCAAACGGGACTCAATATATTGTTAGCCATTTTGTTCGATACCACCGAAAGATTGCAATTAATAGCATTAGAGTATAACTGTGGGAGGAACGATAATCCCCCATGGTATTTTTGGCATTCAAGTTAGTGAAGATTTTCTTGAATGATCAACAAAATTGAATTTAGCTCCATTGAATACTCGAGTTTTAGGCGATCAAATGCAACACGACCCTATTTCATTACAGTGTACAATGATCATTGAATTTGTATAAACTAAACTAGATTGATTTTTATTCAAGTTTTTATTAGATTGAAAATTCATTTTAACACAAATATATAATATAATTGAAGCCAAATTTATTAACAATAAAACTCATTGTATTATTCTTTATTATAATTTATGGAGCACATGAGAAATGAGAGTATATACGTCAATTAAACTGCAAGATAAGCAATGATGGCAAGAAATAAAACAAATATCAACGGTCGATTATATAGTCAGATGTATTAATTGAAAATAATAATAATAATAATAATAATAATAATAATAATAATAATAATAATAATAATAATAATAAGCCATTTTGTAGGATGTATGTGGAAATTTCTCTTCAAGTCATACAACTAATAATTTTGTTTCATGTTGGTCTCTCACGTTTAATTTATTTCAATGTAGTCATACAACATTTTTTTTTGTTTAAAGTTTACAATTCCTTCTATAACCTTTACCGAAAACTATGGAATTAGCATTCTAGCCAATAGAATTAATGATCCAACTTATGTATTTGGTGACATTACTTGGGTGATTAAATATATATAAAATGAAAGTTCAGTGACCAACATGAAATAAACCTCTAAGTTGGGTGACAATTTTAGTAAAATGTATTATAGCATTTTTATGGTAATTTTTGAAATATTAATTCTAGCAAATCTTGCTTTGAATGATCCCCGTACCGTTTTGATTTGACTTACAATTAAAATTTAAACGAATCTTAATTCTCAAACATTTAATGACCATTTAGTTATATCATTAATACCCAATAATATATATATGATCTCCTAAGTATCGGTGATTAGCTTATGTTACGCACCGGTAACATGACTCATTATATAACTGGTGAATCATTAAATACATGAGACTTACCATTAACTTATTCATCAATTAAATAATGTGTCATGTCATCGATGCTTAACATAAGCTAAGCAGCGGTGCTTAGAAGATCATTTGTGTGTGTGCATTAAGCTACGTGCACGCGCATGCATGTGTGTGTGTGTGTGTTGAGCTATAATATATAATATAGTATGAATAACTTTGAGTAGTGGATGGTTGAACCTTGCAATTTTGATAAAAATACAAACAAAGAGTCAAACTCACTCTATTTTATAAAGTTAAAATAATTTATTTATTTATTTTTTGGAGTCTAGTTTTAAAGTTTTACTCTTTAAAATAAATAGCATGTCAATTTTAAAGAGTCCTTTAAAAATGCTCTAACATTTGGAGAACTAATATAGTAAATCTACATTACACTGTCAAATTCATCTTTGTATCAATAATACTCGCCACCACGGCCTCACCAACCACCCTTCTTCCGTTGCTTGTGACAAGGGATTTCAATGGATCATGTCGACTAAAATTTTTGAGCTCGATTCGTCCCATTAATTTTTTTCTTTAGCACCTATGGTGAGCCATAAATTAGCTTGTGAGCCTTCTCAGTGGGCCAATTTGTATAGCTCGCAGATCGATATTGCAAGTTAACATGCAACTCGCATAGAATTTTTGATTTGGTCGTTTTGCCGTACGGCGCGATTATGACTTGAGCCAAGATGCCGATGATACAAATGACAAGCGGCTTGCACCTATTACCATTCTTACCTATCACTCTTCACCCTCTTCATAACTTCACGTGTTCTTTTCTCTTGTTCCCTCACATTCCCTCCACCTACTTATAACCCAATACGTCTTCATATCATCATTAATAGGGTTGCGCTATACGTGTATAATAATTTACATAATGATTTACCAATAGATGATGTTATTAGATTTAATGGAGTTAAAATTTAATCAATTAAATAACATTTTCAATTACATTTTGATACATTATCATTATATAAATAGTTATGTGTAAAAAGTATTTTCCTTCTAACGAAAGCATTTAAGGTACATTTATAAGGGAAGATGTTTGAGGGGAGGTACACGTGGTAGTGAATATATTGTTCTGTAGAATTAGGTGATCAAAATGGTAAAATAAAATTTTTTTCAAAAAATTCAAGGAGACGAAAAAAATTATGTTATTATTATCAAGCGATTATATAAAATACTAGACATACGATAAGAAACATCCAAACACTTCTAATATAATATTAGATTATTATTGATGTAATTAATAATTATATATGAAGTCTTCTATCGAGTCAATTGTGTTGATGAAATTTGTACTTTACTAAGCTCTTGTTAGGCTTCATTATAATGAGGTTTTGAAAAAAATATATATATTAATATTAATAAATAAAAAATAATAATTATATTGAAATAGTAATTTTATGAAGAATGTGTAATTAAAAAAGAATGAAAATTTTTGAGTTTAGTTGGGCTAAATTTCTATCCAGTGTCTCAGATCGAAGAGACAAAAAATAATATTACACGTAAATTAAAAATTTTTCCTTCTCATTACATTAAATTTCATTATATTCTATTTTTCTCTTTTTTATTTTCAATCATACAATCTTCTATAAAATAATGAACTTAAATCGAATTTTTTTTTTCTTTTTCAATCACTCATTTTTCAAATAAACACTATTCGACGTATTTCCATTTCAAAAAAGTAGGGGTCAAATGGGGGAAGAATATCCCAATGGGTATTCTCGTCATTTAAAATAATATAGTTCTCACTCTATATCGCGCCATGTCCTCTCCATTTCATTCCTTTCCACCTCGTTAAAACCTCATATTAAGGGTAGAGAGAGAGAGAGAGAGAGAGAGAGAGAGAGGGGTATACTTGCATACGATAGATACAGATTGAAACTGGAGAGAGAGAAGAAGAAGGGTGAAGGGACGATCGTTAATGGCGACTGGATGGATGAAGTCATTGAATTGCAAGTCAAAAGCATCGGACGACGTCATTGAGAATCACCCCCTCCGCCGTAACAACCACCATAACAGTTCCAAAATTCACCACTACCACCGGTTAACGACCTCTGCCAACTGCACAAATTCCACCACCAAAGATACAGTCACGAAATCCAAAAAACCCGTTTCAAGAAAACCCGAACCCAGTGCACACCATCCCACCAATAGAACACGCACCACGGTTTCCACCCGGCCGTCGCATGTTACAGATACTTTTTTCCCTGCCCTCACTGAGCTTTCGGTGGGGTACCCTTCACGTAATGTGGTGGAGATTATCTTTCATACGAGCTGGGGGCCGAAAAATTACTCTGGTGAGATTGAAACGATTTTTAAAGTGCAGAATTTGGCCCGGACTGTGACCCGGTTTGAGGAGTATAGAGAGATGGTGAAATCCAAGGCGAGTTCAGGAAGTGGTGCTGCCTTCGGTGATGACCACGCTCGTTGCGTTGCTGATGGAAATGAAGTGATGAGATTCTACTGCCTGGGACCCACCAACGGCGGCGCGTATGATTCGGGTGGTGGCGCTTGGTCATTTCACGGCCGGAAAGGAAAAAAGAATGAAAATTTTTGAGTTTAGTTGGGCTAAATTTCTATCCAGTGTCTCAGATCGAAGAGACAAAAAATAATATTACACGTAAATTAAAAATTTTTCCTTCTCATTACATTAAATTTCATTATATTCTATTTTTCTCTTTCGTATTTTCAATCACACAATCTCCTATAAAATAATGAACTTAAATCGAAATTTTTTTCTTCTTTTTTAATCACTCATTTTTCAAATAAATACTATTCGACGTATTTTCATTTAAAAAAAGTAGGGGTCAAATGGGGGAAGAATATCCCAATGGGTATTCTCGTCATTTAAAATAATATAGTTCTCACTCTATATCGCGCCATGTCCTCTCCATTTCATTCCTTTCCACCTCGTTAAAACCTCATATTAAGGGTAGAGGTAGAGAGAGAGAGAGAGAGAGAGAGAGAGAGAGGGGGGTATACTTGCATACGATAGATACAGATTGAAACTGGAGAGAGAGAAGAAGAAGGGTGAAGGGACGATCGTTAATGGCGACTGGATGGATGAAGTCATTGAATTGCAAGTCAAAAGCATCGGACGACGTCATTGAGAATCACCACCTCCGCCGTAACAACCACCATAACAGTTCCAAAATTCACCACTACCACCGGTTAACGACCTCTGCCAACTGCACAAATTCCACCACCAAAGATACAGTCACGAAATCCAAAAAACCCGTTTCAAGAAAACCCGAACCCAGTGCACACCATCCCACCAATAGAACACGCACCACGGTTTCCACCCGGCCGTCGCATGTTACAGATACTTTTTTCCCTGCCCTCACTGAGCTTTCGGTGGGGTACCCTTCACGTAATGTGGTGGAGATTATCTTTCATACGAGCTGGGGGCCGAAAAATTACTCTGGTGAGATTGAAACGATTTTTAAAGTGCAGAATTTGGCCCGGACTGTGACCCGGTTTGAGGAGTATAGAGAGATGGTGAAATCCAAGGCGAGTTCAGGAAGTGGTGCTGCCTTCGGTGATGACCACGCTCGTTGCGTTGCTGATGGAAATGAAGTGATGAGATTCTACTGCCTGGGACCCACCAACGGCGGCGCGTATGATTCGGGTGGTGGCGCTTGGTCATTTCACGGCCGGAAAGGCGCGGCGATTTGTACATATTCTGGGAGTGGTGAGGCTCACGAAAGTGCCGGTGGTGGCAGGGGAAGGCGGGCCATGTTAGTATGCCGAGTTATAGCTGGTCGGATTGGCAAGCAACTCGGGTTTGACTCGTTGCTGGAAGGTCGAGATCGGTACGACTCGGTGAGTAAGGAGAATGGCGAGTTACTGGTGTTTGATACACGTGCCTTATTGCCTTGTTTTCTCATTATCTACAAATTGTAAAAATACATTTGAGTTATGATTTGCATTTTCTCCTTTTTCTTGACTTTTTCTTCTCTAATTTGATTATTTATTTCTCTAAATTTTGCTTGTAATTATAGAACATTAGTTTATTTCTAGTTATGATTTGCATTTCATAATCTTTCTTTGCATTTTTTTCGTTAAAACAAAATTAAAAACATTTTTCCCCTCTACATTATTTGAATTTTTTTAAGTATTTACGAGATACAAATAGAATAAAGAAGTAATAATATCAACTACTATTGAAATTGAATCTTCGTAATACAATTAGAAACAAAAGAATATGACCAAGAATGATTAGACAGCTATTTTGTTGGAAAATTTTGATCCTCACGAGGGAATAGAGAAAAGAAACAAAGAAGGAGAAATATTGAAAATTGACTTAATGTGTAATCGTTGCCTTCAAACTAAATTTGTCCTCTCTTAAGATTATTTTTTATGTTTAAAAGGACTCCTGACAAATGATTTATAGGATTTAATAAACCTTATGATAAGAAAGACACTAAATACTTGTGTTTTCTCCTTGAACTTTGAAAAATGATAAAAAAGATGATAAAGAGATTTTTTTTTAAATTCTCAATGAATGGAATGATTTCAATTATTGTTGGTGTAATAATATATATACGGAAATGATCTTTTAAGCAACAGTGCTTAGTTTATGTTAAGTATCAGTGACATAGCAAACTATTTAATTGGTAAATAAATTAATGATAGGTCCCGTGTATTTAATAATTCATCAATTAAATGGTTTGTCATGTCACGGTGCTTAACCTAAACTAAATACCGGTACTTAAGAGATCATTCCTGTATATATATTTTCAATCATACAGTGTGAAAAAGGTCTCAAAGATTCGTAAAAACATGCATTTTTTTCTCATGAAAATGAGCTGAAAGAAAACAAATAATTTCAAATCCAATCGTTAGAAAATTGGCTTGAACAATTTCCCAGTACAAATCGAGCGATTGCTCAGACCAAGGTTATTGAAAGCAACGTTTGGCACTCACTTGGACCAAAATTTTAGCTCTTCTGTTTTTTCTTCCCATTTTGGTTTTTGTATTTTTACACTCATTCATCACACCCATATAGATGCATTATCATTCCAGTATATTCATCATTATAAATTGAACATCAAATTACAACAATCTTCCACTTGTTTAATTGTATAATGTACAATGTTCAAAGGTAGCAACATTTATGCATACGGATTAGATATGTTTTCAATTTGAATCTAACCATGGTGTAATTCTCACAAAGCATAATCAAAATTAAAGGTAGCATGATAGCTTTGAACCAACTATTTCTTTTGATAATACAAGTGAAAACACACACACACACACACACACACACATGTCATGTGTTTACAAGTTTCCCAATCTCGCTTAGTGTTAATATGGCATTGCACTCACCCTATTCGTTAAACTTTAAAAGAGAAACTCTAACTTTCTATTGAGGCGATACCAACTCAAAGTTCATTTAGGTGAAATTCTTCTAGCATCTTTGTTACTTTTAGAGATACTTGTACTTAATACTGAACATCATTAATAAATGCCCAAGAATAATTAACAAAGAGAGGGGTAAATTGGTTTTTAAATTTTTTTCAAAAAATTAAACTAAATTTAAGCAAATAAAGACTAAATAGACTAATTGAAATAATAAGCTCAGATATGAAAACAATAAGTAAAATGGAAGAAATGATGCAAACGATGTAATTGTAGAGGTTCGATTCAAAACAATGATCTACATCATTCGTTATTAAGCTCTCTTGTACGAGCAAAGCCTTTTCACTATATTGATTGACCAATGGTGCAAATCCAACCGCTTACAAGACTTCGGTTGAATTCCAAACAATAAGCATCGATCCTTATACAATATTAAGCTTTACGGGACCTTAATATGACCCACACTATTTAACTTTATGGGACCTCAATATGATACACAAATATAACCAAATAAATTTACAATGAACTCTTCTCTTGATTAAATGATATAAATGAATAAAGTACTAAGAGAGAGTAACACTTCAATGAATAGTAGGAAATGATAGCTCAAGTGTAAAATGAGAAAACTTTGATGAATATAATGATTTCAAAGTTTAATTCAATCAATCAAAATTTTTCAGTGAGAAGATGAAAAACAAATAAATGTAATGTAAGTTCGAAAATTTCTTAATATATATCACTCTTTTTAATGAATGATTGTAATAAATTAAGCATTAAGAGATAAATGAAACATTTTGATGAATATGATGAGTTTACAAGTTTGATTCAATAATCAAAGTTTTCAATATGAAGATCTTGAATGTGTGACTTCGATCTTGACCTTCTTCATAAATCCTAATATGATAATAGCTTTTGATCTTTTGACAATCATCAATCAATTTTTCGTATTCACATATTCTAATACAATATCCCCTTTTAGGGTGCCTTTAGGATATCATAGACTTAATGTCTAGGTGATACTTAAGATGGATTAAAAATTCATTTTACAACGCTAAGGTGTGATTCTTGAGCATTGGGTTGAAATCTAGCACATAATCACACACCAAACATAATGTCAAGTCTACTTGCGATTAAATAAAGGAGAGATACAATCATACCTTGATATTTTGTCATACCTATGGAAGTATCTTGATCATCTTTGTCCAATTTGACTGATAAGCTCATTGGGGGTGTTCATTGATTTCAACTCTTTCATTTTCAAACTTATTAAGCATTTTCATGATGTATTTTGTTTGACTCCAATCCTTAGATAGAGATCAATCACTTTGTACTTTGGAAGATTCTTCTTCATCTTGTTGCACATTTGCTTCTTCCTCATATTGATTTTCAACATCATCAGAATCTTCTTTGTTTCAAATGTGCATTTGCTCAAAAGGAATCTTCAAACCTACATCATTAACAACACATTTCTCTTGATCAAGAGTATTAGTTTCATCAAATATTACATGCATAGATTTTTAAACGACTAAAGTTCTATTGTTAAAAATGAGAACTCTATAAGCCTTGCTAGTTGATGAATATTGAAGAAGGATTTCAATATGAAACTTTGAATCAAATTTTCTTTAGTGTTCAAGATAAAATATTTACAATCAAAACTTTATGGTAACCGATATAGAGAACTCTATTTTTCAAATTTCGTATGGAGTTTCGATTTTCCGTCAATTAACCAAGACTCTAATCATAATATAGCAATCGGTGTTAACGGCATTGGCTCGAAAATATTTTTATAAACTATTTTTTTTTTTACAATGTGTGGTTCTTCCTTTCACTACATCATTTTGTTGATGAGTTCTAGGAGTCAAGAAATTATGCTCATAACCATAAGTTTTGCAAAAATCATCACAAGCAATATTGTCAATATTCTACACCAAGATCACACTAAATTGTATTAACAGTGTACCCCTTTTTTATTTTTGAACCTTTTAAAAAAATTTAAATGTATTCAAAGCTTTATCTTTTAGATTCAAAAATAGAACTCAAGTAAATTTAAAGAAGACATTAGCAATGATGAAAGCGTGATGTTTACCACTTAACCTTACAGTTTTAAATGGTCCAAAAAGATTTATATCGAGAAGTTATAAAAAATCTTGTAGTTGAAGAATTTGAAAAGAGGTCTTCACTTATTTTCTAAATTGACAAACATCACAAATTTTATCTTTCTCAAATTCTAAATTTGGCAAGTCATTGACAAAATAATTTTTGGACGCTCGATTTTCTTATGTTGGGCTTGTCACAATCATAGCAAACAATTTTATTACTTTTCTCTTTGCCATTTTTCTTCTTTCTTTTGAAATCGTCAGTTGTTACGAAATCTCCTCCAATTTTTTTACAAGAATAACTAGGTCATCAAGTTCTTCATCATTCGTATTTTTGCTTGAAGTGCCTTCATCCATTACCGAATTTAAAGCAATTTGGGGCTTTTCTTCTTTTATGTTTTTCGTTGTTTTTTCCTTTATCTTGGTGCGATTTGACTCATATGTCATTAATGTTCCATAGAGCTCTTCTAATGGATATGTGTTAAGATTTTTGGTGTTTTCTATTAACATTCTTAACGAGCTCGAATCATCCAAGAGAGACCTAAGCATTTTACTCACAAGTTTAATGTTCGTAAATTTCCTATCAAACCCTTTGAGGCCATTAACAATATTGGTGAAAAGAGTGGTTATATAAATAATAGGTTCATTTTGTTTTATAAAGAAATTTGCAAATTCCTTAATCAAATTATGTAGTTTGGTTTCTATCACTTTGCTAACATCCATATGTGTAACTTCTAAAGCATGCCATATATCAATAGCGAAATCACATGTATTAATACAATTGAATTCATTCTTATCTAAGGCATAATAAAGTATATTTTTGGCTCTAGCATTCAATGATACTTTTCTTTTATCTTCTTCTTCACATTCCTCTCTAGATTTTGAAATTATTTGATCTGATTTACCATCCTCTTTAATAACCTTTTTAAGTACATAGGAACCCAAATTCAATGATTTTCCAAACATTATAATCTATATATTGAACATTAATCATCATATTAGCTTTCCAATAATTATAATGTGTGCCATAAAAAAAGGAGGATGATTTGTAGAATGCCCTCTCAATGTTTTGAAGAATATGGTTAGCCATTACGTAAGATTGTGAAATCTTAAAAAATGAGAACCTAACTCTGATACCAATTGAAAGCCCAAGAATAACTAACCATGAGGAGGCAAATTGTTTTTCAAATTTTCTTCAAAGAATTAATCTAAATTCAATAAAGACTAAATAGATTAATTCAAATTATAAGCACAAATATTAAAACGATAAGTAAGAAGGAAGAGATTATGCAAACAATATAGTTGTGGAGGCTTGATCCAAATCAATGATCTACGTTCTCTTTTTCAATATATGGATTGACTTATGGTGCAATCCAACCATTTATAAACGCTTTCAATGACTTACAAACAATGAACACCGATCTTTATACAATATTGAGTTTTACGAGACCTCAATATGACCCACAAGTATAATAAAATAAATTTACAATGAACACTTCTCTTGATAAATGATATAAATGAATTAAGTACTAAGAGAAGCTAACACTTCAATGAGTTGCAGTAAATGATAGCTCAAATGTATGAAGAGAAAAATTTTGATGGATATAATAATTTCAAAGTTAATTCAATCAATCAAAAATTTTCAATTAGAAGATAATAAAAAAATAAATATAATGCAAGTTCAAAAATCTTCTAAAAATATATCTATCTTTTTAATGAATGATTGTACTATATTAAGCACTAAAAGAGAAATAAGAAATTTTGACGTATATGATGAGTTTACAAATTTAATTTAATAAATCAAAGTTTTCAATATGAAGAAATAGAAAAAATATGTACAATATAAGTTCAAAGATCTTCTTCAAAATATAATTCTTTTATGAATAATAAAAATAAATTAAATACAAAAAGAGAAATGAAAAACTTTGATGATGATAATTAAGGAGTTTTCAGTCAAAATTTTTGATATGAAGAAATGAATGTAAAGGAACGCTTAAAGAATTCTTTCAAAAAAAAAAAAAAATCTCACTTCATACTCTTAATTCTCTTGTGAAAAATGGAAAGAGTGAAGATATTTATAAAGTTCATAACATCAAAAAAAAATTTATAAGTTTGGATTACATGTTCGATAAACTGCCTCTTGTTTGGATCACCAATATAGTTGTTTGTTCAGTAAAATTAGAGGTCAAAATGGTCAAATTTTGAACCTTTGAAAATTTTCGGTCAATCGCCACTTTTGGTCGGTACCGCCCCTTCTGGCTAATCAATCGTCAAGCAGTTTTGATCTTTTTACGTTTTGACCCCATTTGATTTAATTTGAAGGTTTTGAAAGGCATGAACTTTTAAAAAGAATTTTTAACTAACTTTTCAAGATAAAAAAATATTTTTCAAGTTCAAATATCATTTTAAAAGATATTTTTATATTTGATCAAAACGTTGTATTAGAATAACTTTTAATGTACAAAATTATTTTTAAAGCATAGAAGGATTTTTAAAACTTAAACATTCATTGCTAAGTATCAAAGTATTAATACCTTTACACTTGATTAGAGAAATCTAATATTTGATCTTGTTTCAAAGTTTGGCTCTTAAGGTTTTAAATGTGTGACTTCGATCTTGACCTTTCTTATGAGTTCGATTGTGATAATAGTTTTTGATCTTTTGACAATTATCAATCAATTTTTCATTGGGTACTGTAAAAAATATGATCACTTTTAAATTCATTTATTAGTAAACAAGATTAACTTGTTTGTTATGATCAAAACTTTAGAATATTGTAGACCTAAGTTTTTTGTTTTCTTTAAGTAACCAAGAACTCTCCCAATGTTCTTCCAATGTTCCTTGCTCGGATTAATAGTAAACCTATCGTGTTTATTAATTGCAAATACTATGTCTAAACTTCTGCATTAAACTGCATACATAGGACTCTCTATAATACTTGCATCTTACGATCGAGCAATAGGTCTTCCATCATTCTTTATAAGTTTAACTTGGGTCAAGAGGGGTACTATATTCTTTTATGTTCAAATATTTGAACTTATTGATAACTTTTTTGTTTCTTTTATTCCATCCATGTGATTATTCAAAATCAACAAATCGTCAACGTATTAGCAAGTAAATATAATATATTTATCACATCCTTTTGAGTATAAACACTTATCTACATTATTACGTATAAACCTAAATGAGATAATTACTAAGTAAAAATTTTCATACCATTTTTTAGGTGCTTATTTTAAATCACATAATGAATTTATTAGTTTGCACACCTTATGTTTATTTTTGGATAGAACAAACCATTCAAGTTGTTCCATATTAACTTCCTCCTCGAGATCTCCATTTACGAATGTCGTCTTAACATCTATTTGAGAACATGCAAGTAATATATAGACACCAATGTAAATAATATCCTAATTGATGTTATTCTAGTAACAGGTGTATATGTATCGAAATAATCTATTCATTTATTTTGTCTATAACTTTTGGCTACTAATCTAACTTTAAAGGTATTAAAAGAACCATCCACATTATATTTTCTCCTAAACTCCCATTTACAATCAATGAATTTAGACCAGGGTGGTAAATCCACAAGTTTTCATGTGTTGTTTGATTTAATTGAATCCATTTCATATTTAATTACATCTTTCCAAAGATACTATCATGAGAAATGATAGCTTCTCTATAGGTTTTAGGATCGATTTCCACTTGTAAAATAAAAGGTCTTGTTCTTATTGTTCTTACAACATTCTTTTTATTTCTCTCTACTAAGTGAAATAAGTTTAGAATTAATTTCATCTGATCCCAAAGTCTTTTCTATTCAAGTTCTTTTGCTTCTTCGAGATTCATTGGATCATTAACATCCTTAAAAGACGTTTCATCTTGTGTTCCATTAGAGATAGGAATCTCTATATGAATTTCCCTTAAGTCATTATTCGAATATAGTGAATTCTCAAATAACTCAATGTCATTTGATCCAATTATCATAGTGGTCTCCAAATTCAATAATCTTTAAGATTTGCTATTACTATTATATCCAATAAATGCATATTTAATGCTTTTTGGACCCAATTTAATCCCTTTGGTGTCCGTGTTCTTACCATATGCAAGACACCCACACTTTGAAGTATCCAATATTTGATTTTCTCCCCTTTCTACAATTTATAAGGAGAAAGCTTTGTAAATTTTGAAAAAATCATATTTAATATTCTACATACACTCAGCAAGGCTTGACCTCACAAATTAAATGGCAACTTAACATGTGTTGACATTGAATTTATCATTTCAACTAATGTTTTATTTTTTTTCCTTTCAGTCAAACTATTTTGATTAGGTATCCTAGGTACATAATATTGATGTACTATGTCTTGTTGCTCACAAAGTAATTTAGAATCACTAAAAAAATATTCTCTTCCTCTAACACTTCTAAGTGTTTTTATTATTTTATTTAAGTGATTTTCAACTTCATTTTTCTAAGTTTTAAAAATGTCAACTGCTTCATGTTTATATTTCATTAAATAAATATAAATATACTTAGAGTGATAATCTATAAATGCAATGAAATACATATTTCTACCTCTAGTTAACATAGCATTACGTTCACAAATGTCTGAATGAATAAGTTCTAAAATTTAAAATGTCCTATACATAGTTTGATAAGGCTTCTTAACCATTTTAAATTCTACACATATTTTACATTTATATGTATTCAAATCATATGAAATCATGTCACAATTTAACATCATTTTCATGGTATTAGCACTTATGTGATCTAATCTAGCCTGCCATAATATAAAAGAATCAACCAAATAAACAAAATCAACTTTATTATTAATAATATTGTGAGCAGTACACAATTTGACCATTCATTTACTTGAATATTCTTTTCCAACAAATTTTTCATTTCGGGATAATAAAAGTTTTTCAGACTCATAAACACTTTTGATACTCGATTTTCCTAAGAGATTTTCACTCCCTAAGTTCCTATTAATTTTAGGAATATGTAGTACATTTGTTAAAGTAATAATTTTCTTCGGAAGTGGAGATAATATCAACATTTCTTTTTCTATTACTTTGGAGCGGCCTTCGTTACCCATTTGAATCTCTTAATCTCTATTTGATTCATGATAAGTCTTAAAGAGTGACTTATCATATGATACATATATAGTTGCACATGTGTAATACTAATAATCGGAAACTTTTCCCTTAATAGCATTTATTTGGATTACGGTGGCCACAATACTATCGTCATCAATGGAGTTCACTTTACCCTCTTTCTTTTGTTCTTTTTTTTTCCGACATTTTCAATCCTTTGCAAAAATGTCCTGATTTTCTACATACAAAATAGTCTCTCTTGGGCTTCTTCTTAAACTTGTTAAAGTTTTAAGAATGTTTCCTCATGTTTGACTTGTTGGATGGCTTGATCTTTCCGTGGCATTGGCTTTTGAAGTGCCCTTATAAGAGTTTCCACTCTTATCCCTTGTCCTCGATTCTTCCTCATTTCGGAGATGTTTTTGAACTTGTTCCAAAAAGTAATATTCGAAACTTTAAAGAATCTTCTTTTGATATCCTTTCCAATTTCTCGGGAGTTTAGTAATTATTGTTTCCACTTGGAAAGATTTCGAAAGTTCAATCTTGACCATCTTTAATTATTGAGGAGCACTTGTAATTCATTCATTTGGGGGAGAATATGAATGTTTTCAAGAAATTTAAAATCAAAATATCTCGATATCAAGAATTTCTTTGTACCTTCTTCTTTGACTTTGAATTTACTCTCTAATGTATCCCAAACATCTTTTTCCAATATTGTGTTGGTATAATGATTATACAACCGATCGGATAATGCGTTGAGTAGGTGACCAAGACATATTAATTCATTTTCTTGACACTTGCCTCTTGGCTTTTACGAAATTAGTACCTCCATTTACTGGTTTTGGTAGTGGTGCCAACTCTAAATCAAGTATGTAGAAAATCTTCAACACCGTAAGAATGAACTTCAACTTATCTTGCGATAGAGTGAAATTTGTTTCGTTGAATCAACCCAAGCGATCAAGGTCTTGATTCATAAGTTTGATGAAAGCTATGGTAGTTACATTCTCCATAGAAAAATTAGTTTGAGATTGTTGGAAAAACTTGATCCTAACTAAGGAATGGAGAAAAGAAACCAAAGAAAGAGAAATACAAAAAACTAACTTGAACGCTTAATCACCTTCCTCAAACTAAATTTGCTCCCTTTGGAATTGTTTTTTTTACTTAAAGGGCTTATGGCATATGGTTTGTACGATTTAACAAGCCTTAGAAGAAGAAAGACACTAAGCAATTGTGCTTTCTCCTTAAAAGTTGAAAAACACTCAAAATGATGAATATGTAAAGAGACTTTCATAAAACTCTCTATTAATGGAATGATTTCAATTGTTGGTGGTGTAATAATTATGTAGATGAATAAAATCTATTTCGTATATATAGATTCTCAATCATATAGTACGAAAAGACCTCAAATGTTTATGAAAACATGCATTTTTTCATGAAAAAGTGCCAAAAGATGTACTAGAAATTTCAAACCCAACGGTCAAAAATTGGCCCGGGCGATTGCCCAATAAAAATCATGCGATCTCTTAGGCCAAGATTTTGGCCTCAAGTTATTGAAAGTGAGGTTGCGCACTTGTCTAGGCTAAAATTTCAGCTCCTCCATCTTTTTCTTCTTGTTTTGTTTTCAATATTTTCATACTTACTCTATACACCCATATGAATATATCATTATTCCAATATATTCATCATTATAAAGTGAACGCCAAACTACGACATATTTTATTTGGCAAACAATAGAAATTATATGGCATGCATAAAGATTAGGTTTAGTAAAATGTGGTCAGTCTTGGGATTATTTGATTTCTCAATTAAAATTATTATTTTCTATATATATATATACACACACACAGTTCAGTAGGGAAAAAACGTTCAGTAGGAAAAAAAAATTGTATACACATAGCTCAGTAGGAAAAAAAATTGTCCCCCTAACTCCGCCCTGGCTAGATAGATAGCAAAAGTAACAGTTTATTACAACATGACATGGATCTCTTACGTGCATATGAAATAGGCGCACGATCGATTTGGTAAAATTTATTTCTAGTTCTTGTAAAAAAGCCTTCAAAGAAAGATATATTTGTTTATTTTCATTATAAATTTTTTCTAATCGTACAAAATACTTTCAATCACTTCATAATTTTAAAAGAAGTTTTTGACTTTGCAGAAAACTTTGTCAATTCAGCCTTTAGTCCCTGTTTGAGCATTTTTTTGAGAAAAGATTTTGTAAAAGTGATTTTTTTTTTGTTGGAAAATGTATAGTTAAAAGGTAGGAAAAAAAATTAAATTTACGTGTAATATTATTTAATTGGAAGAATGTGTGACTGAATATAAAATTGAGAAAAAATTAATTTTAAAAAATGGGACTCAAATATGGATTTAGAATTAAACTATCAAATTATCTTATTTAAATGTATTAATGAGGAAATTTCATTGGGTGTCAAAATTTGACTATGCATTATCAAAAATGCCACCTTTCAAATTTTCTATCAAAAATGTCAATTTAGGACATTTTTGACCCTATGAATTATTTGAATACCTTATATATCCTTGTACAAAACCTGTGTATTGTATCAGAATGAAATGACAAAATGTCGGAAATGAAATGACAATGTGTTAGAGTGAAATGACAACATAGCTCTGAAATCGCTTACATTGAACAGTCGTTCCCAACAGTTAGCATCAGTAATTCTCGATAGATGGGCTCATCGATAGATCAGATGAAGTTTTCGACAGATGAACTATCGGGAACGACAATTCATTTCTTTACCTAAGTTCAGTTCCACAATTTGAACTTTGGTTCCAACATTGCACGTGTGTTTCGCATTAACATGTATGAAATGCTATGATTTCATGATTTGTTGATTGATTCGTCGTTGTTTATGCTTGATTGATGCATTCATTTTCTATGTCCCAGTTTCAATGGTTTGTTTCGTATTTTTTTGATCATTCTGCTTGATTGATGAATTCATTTTCGCCCTGAAATGTCATTTTGGCTGCCCACATGAAGTGGGTAGAGATCTATGTGCACGAGGACGATTATGACAAATTGCGTTCATCAATTGACTTCCATGATAACTTTGATTAGATTGTTGTTATTTTTGCTTATTTATCTATAATGTATGACTGCTTTTCACATTATTGGGGTGACAGGAGAAACAATGAATTTATATGAGATACGCGATGGTTGTTCATCGTTCGACATTGTTGAATGAAGTCAGAATATTTGTTAATGCATAGTCTTATTCTTCACATTTCTATGTTCGACATTTTAATCACTGACACGTACTTCGACTTCAGTTTGGTAAGGCTGCTACCACTGTGTAATATGATTCAAATGAAGATGAAAACTGGTTTGATAAGGTTGCTACCACTTAACATTTGCATAAGTAGTTTCAAAAGCATTATTCACTTTGATGATCATGTTGTTTTTATCATTTAAAAAAAAAGTAAGCTATTCGATTAAAAAAATTCATAATAACTAACCTCTCAAAATGGATGATGAATCTAATAGTAATGTCTTATTGATCAAGGAATGAAGAAGATGGATGAAGTGAGGGTTTGTTGAATATATTTCTTTGATGTTAAATAGGCTTTTTACTTCTTTTATCTCTCTATATATATATATATATATATATATCAAAAAAAGTGACATTTTTGATAATTCCTCATGTATAATTTACTAAAGAAGGATACCTTTATCTATTTACATTATTTCTTTGATGTGTCCCATCACATATAATTTTATAATTTCATTTTTTGATTTCACATTCATAATTTTATAAACAAGTAACAAATATTTTTCTTAAAATTCAGTATTAAACAAAGACTAGAGTGCGATGAGAAAAAGTTTCTTAGAACTAGCAAAAAAGATGAAAAGTAATCGTTACTGGATGTGTCAGTTTGGTAGAAGTATTTCCATTTTTTTTTTTAAACTCAATTTGGTACAAGTATTTAATTTTCAGGGAAACCACAAGTGTAGACTCTTGTAAACATATATATCGTTGTGTAATTATCATGAAATTGACCTTTCTTCTTACATGACAGATGCTTTAACTCGTACTTTGTACTAGAATCTGTTGCTTATACATGTGCCATCGAAGTTTGGTATCACTAGTGACATTTCATCTTATTTTGTTTTCTTATTTACCAAAAAAAAAAAAAGAAAAAAAAAAGTAGAACCCCAATCTTGAGAATCTTCACCGCCCCGTTCCTAGAGTTTTGTGAGGAAAGTAAATCGCGGGATGTATCCCAACAGGTCAAGGAACAAGAGTTGTTTGTACACTGCACCTACAAGAAGTCCAATTCCATGTCTCATGAATTGATTTCTTATTTTTATTTTAACTTGGAGATCGCCCTCTTCGTAGAAATGAGAAGATTGAATTTCACTGCTATATCTTACCAATAAAGCAATATAACATATGAAAACTACTAAATAAGTATGTCATTATAGGAATGAGAAGTGGGATGAGATGAGCACGATTTGTCTCACTCAAACGGACTGTGACTTGGCTCACCTACTCTGCTTGCCATTTATATTGTATTTTCACTCATTTTGACGAGTCGACTTGCTAGCGGCTCATACAAATGAATTGCTGCTCCGTTCGCTATTGCTCACCCCATTTTTTCCCCTACCTCACACTAAATCATATTGGAAAAAAAAATTACAAATGAAAATTTCAATGTATCTTTTTAATCTAATTCAATTATACCAAATATACTATATTGTCGTGTTTGGGAAGAAGAGTTGAATTACACTAGACAATTTAGAGAAGGGAAATGAAGTTGCAATTTTTTAAATCTATATCTGTCAAATTTAGTTGAGTATTCGTGCCAATCACAGATTAAAAATTTAATTATTGTAACTGAAAGAAAACCAAGCACGATCGCGTTGATCCCGGTAAAAACCAATCTAAGCAAAAAGCAGACAACAACAATTTAGGGTTTTGATTGTTCCTAACTCCCACTTCTTCTTTGAGAGGATGATTGCTAATTAAGTAGAAAGGCCCCTCAAACATTTTATTTTTGGGGGGAAGTATGGCGCAAGTCACCCCTTATGTTAGGTGAAAAAAGAAGGCAATGGGACGGTGAATGGTCCCATCTTTTGGTCCTAATCTTCTCCTTTATCATCTAAGTTACACGTATTGAAACGTTTGGCTAAGCTTTACAGTAAGTTCAATTTACATTTTAAGTAAATTTTAATAATGAACATGTTTCAATTTGTTACATTTTTTTACTTATGAAAAAGTTATTTCTTTTATAAAAGTTACTTTCAAAGTGAGTTGAGAGAAAAAGAAAATTAGTCTATTTTATACTAATTTTATAAGGGAACAAAAATTTAGTCCAATTTTGAAAATTGAAAAAAGAAAAAAGATTAAGCTCAAATTTTTTACCTAGTTGGCGCTCAATTTAATGCTTAAGAGGCGAGGCTGCTCTCGAATGCTACCAACGATGGGCAGATTGAAATTTAAATGGATACTGGCATTTGAGTAGTTATCCGTTATAAATAATTAGGGGCGGACCCACAAGGGGTCATATGGGCTCGATGGCCCCACAAAATTTTGGTTTTTTTTTTTTTAAAGAAAATGGTTATTTTAACCCGTTTTCGACCCACTTTAATACATACCAAATGAAATCAAAATATTATATTTTTAATATCATTTCTAAATGCTCATGACTTAGTTTTTCACTTCTTAGTGGTGTGCAAAATGATCAACCATAGCAAAAGTTACGATGTATCAAAAAAGGTCGTTCCAAATTAGTATTTGCGAAAATTTTGATAATATGATAACTTTTAAAATTTGTCAATGATCATATACTATCCAAATCTACAAATCGCTTGCATCATCTAGAAGTTCTTTATGAAAACTACATTGTTGTTATATCGAATGGTCCAAACAGATATCGAAAATAGTTAAATATGCGTTAAACGTACGTATTAAAAGAGGCGTTTAACTCGTCTTAAAAAAAAATCAATTATTTCATTAATATTTATTATTTTTTCACAATAAATTTTCCAATATAATTGACATCATTTTATTAGAAAGTTTTACATCAAATATGATGTCAAAAATTCTAAAATCGTTACGGATTAAATGTAATTTGAATTACTTTCAAATTATTTTTTGGCTAAACTTAAATTTCATTTACTTTTTTAATCCAATTTGATTTACTCATCATTAGCTCAACATCCATAAATGACATGGTAAACAAAACTATACATGTAGCAAAATTTATTTAACAATATTAATAATGATAGAATTATAAGACACTTTCAAGATGTCAAAATACGTATTAACTTATTTTTATAAATATTATATTGTTTTAAGAAATTACACATTAATTTTTGGAGTTAAGAACAACTCGTGAGGAAGAACTCGCAAGTGATCGCGACCTCATGTGTGTGTGTTGTATCAACCCCATGGTCATTCATGTGGACACTATAGCACGACTCTAATTTTTGATCTCACAACTCAAAACGACTGGGTCCGCCCCTGTAAATAATGGTGGCGGTTTGTACATAGAACATGGTGGGATATTTCATATTTAGAGGCCCTTCAAGAGGGATTAATTTTTGCTCATGATTGGGTGTTTGTGATAATGGAGGCTGACTGGTATGCTTTGAGGTGGTTTAGGAGGTTCAAAGTTTTGGATGGGAAATGCTATTTGTACATTCCGGTGTACACAGTCCTCAAAAGAGGAGATTCCACGTCCAATAAAATAATCGGATCCTTCTCTTGTAAGAGGTGTGTATACTGGAGTGTACATATAGCAAAACCTTTGTTGGATAATGCTTTGATTAACTCAGATTGCACTTCTAATAGAAGTGGATTGTAAGATTGTTCTTTCACTCTCTATATGTATGGGAACGACTATAATCTTGTATCACTGACTATGGGAGTAGAGAGCGGTATTCTAAAAGTCAGACCTTCATGGCGATTCAATCAAAATTCTCGTGATTTGGTCATCAATTTGATCCAGCTCGCTCTATTAGATTGGCTATGTGATCGATCTGATAAAAAATACTGAAAAATCTCTCAAGACTTCAATAAAAAACCACTGAGCAACATTAACTTGGTGACTCACGGCTGATATTGCAAATTTTATTTTTTAGCATTTGATTGGTCACTTGCTACTTTAGAACAATTTTCATTATATATATATATATATCACTACTATATAAAAAGGGCAATGTTTCGCTACTATAAAAAGAACAGTAGATTCTTCCATTTTGTCTCACCGTAGCTTTTTTTTTTTATTGAGAGAAAGCAACGACGTCGTTTATCTTACGTGTTTGATACAGTGACTTTGTTGCTTTTCCTCAATTTACGCGGCATGGAGGATTATGTCATAGAGCCATATTTACTCTTTTTTCATTTTTACATACTACAGTCATGCCTCTCTATTTCTCCATACTAATTCAAGAGCAAAAGTGTGAATTCCATAAATATATGATTGAAAATATGTTTAAAGAAAAATAAATTTTAAAAAATGAAGACAAACATGTTAACAAATGAATATATTTATTTTTCAAAAAATAAGTTTTTATTACAATTTCATTTTTATCATGAAATGATTCTAATTTTAATTTATTAGATTGTGCGTCAAAATTACATAATCTATCAAATATAATTTTTAAAATTAATTTTTATAAAGTAATATATTTTTATGAATTTTTTTTTAGTAAAGTAAATAGAGGCTCGTGTTCAAACCTCTAGAATTACGGAGGCTCAAATGAGCCTCCGTAATAACGAAGGCCTTAACATGGAGGTCTCCGTAATTCTGGAGGCTCAAGCATGAGCCTCCAGAATTTTGGAGGCCATGAGGTCTCCATAATTACGTGGAGGCCTCCATGATTATGGAGGCCTCCTTGTTGAGCCTCCATAATATTTTATTTTTTTAAAACTAATAAAAATTTAATTATTTTATATTTTTTAGTACTATTATATTTCACATTTCAACAAAAAAAAAAATCATAAAAATATATTACTTTATAAAAATTAATTTTAAAAATTATATTTGATAGATTATGTAATTTTGAAGCACAATCTAACATATTAATATTAGAATCATTTCATGATAAAAATGAAATGGTAATAAAAACTCATTTTTCGAAAAATAAATATATTTATTTGTTAATATGTTTGGTTTTCATTTTTTAAAATTTATTTTTCTTCAAACATATATTCAATCATATATTTATGAAATTCACACTTTTACTCTTGAATTAACCCCCTCAATAAATTATTATTCAAATGGTTCGTAAACATTTTGATTGATATTATTTTTTGGTCATCCAAATGATTATTATATACCTTTTACGTACATATATAAAAATAATGTTTTTATTTAAACTTACTTATGTATTCAAAAATAAACCTTCTAAAGATACATAGTTGATAGCGTGAGAAAATTGTGAAAGGGATGGTGTGGAGAAATAGAGAAACATGGGTTTAACGTGTAAAAATGAAGAGAGAGTAAGCCTCCATTATTTTATGTATTTTATTTTAAGAATATTAAAAAAATTAAATTGATTAAATGAAATTAAATTATTGTACTGAGAGCCAATAAAGAAAACAAAAAGTAAAAAAAATGCACGTTGAGACCTCCGTAATTACGGAGACTCATGCTTGAGCCTCCATATTATGGAGGCTTTATCTCCATGAAGCCTCCATAATACGGGCCTCCATAAAGCCTCCGTATTATGGAGGCTTTGTTCTATAATATGGAGGCCTTGCCTCCGTAATATTTTTATTTTTATTTTTATTTTTTAATATATATTAAAATTATTATTTTTGAATGTTGTTGGCATGATGTGTGTGTGAAAAAATATTTGTCAATCATCATAAATAAAATTTTTCACAAAATGTAAAAAATAAAAATACATAATAAATTTTCTTATTACGCTAATAAAATTACAATAATTTTTTTCTTTTACAAATAACATAAAAAATTATTTTTATTTTCAACAAAAAAGCACATTTAAAAATTAACAATTTCATAACCACTTTTTTTTAATTTTCAAAAATACAATTATAAAATAAAAAATAATTAATTTTTTATTAATTTTATAATATAATATTTTATGGAGGCTCATACTTAAGCCTCCATAATTATGGAAGCATCAGATTCATGATAAAAATGAAATGATAATAAAAACTCATTTCTCGAAAAATAAATATATTCATTTATTAATAAATAAAAATATTATTTTTATATATGTACGTAAAAGGTATATATTAACCATTTGGATGATAAAAAAATAATATCAATAAAATGTTTACGAACCATTTAAATAATAATTAATTGAGGGGTTTAATTCAAGAGTAAAAGTGTGAATTTTATAAATATATGTAAAAAAATTCGCTTAAAGTTATTTAAAAGTAAAAAAAAAAAAACTTATAATTGTAAAAATTACTTGTAACTTAACAATATATTAACTTAAAAATTTGGAATAAATATTTAGATATATTTAATTTTTAAAATTAAATATTAACTTATATGTTAAATAGATGATCTATAAATAAAATATCATTTAAATAAAAAAGATATCAAAGGAATTTCTCCATATTTATTATGGAGACTTGATCTCTCCATGAGATCAAGCCTCCGTATCGCGGAGGATTTTCTTTCGTAATATGAAGGCTTGTTATGAGAGATCAAGTCTCTTGTTATGGAGAGGTCAAGCCTCCATATTACGGAGGATTGAGACTTCAAAGTATAAAAACTAATTTTTTTCTTTGAATTTGTTTATTAATAATATTTTTATTTGTTGATATTTTTTGCTATCACTATTTTATTTCCAACAATCACTTTTATGTAATAAATTAACAAATAAAAATACAGACAAAAAAATTTGTAAAGTGTAAGAAGTTACTTATAAGTAAAAAATCTACAAATTTCATTAAATTTGAGTGCTGGGTGCAAAAAAAAAAAAAAAAAGAGAGTGTATAATTAATTTAGTGAATATGATATTATTAATGTTATATTATATTTGACAAGAATTGATAATCTGATTCAACTACTAAGTTAGCGATCGAAACATGACTAGTGGGCCACCTTTTTCTCTCAAGTAACTACTTGAGTCGAGTCTGATACTATGGTAGAGAGGATGGGTCTCGAATTGATTGTAATCCATTTTCAATATTTGTTGCATGCGACAATATATATTCGTAAAGCTGGTTAGTTCGGTGTTCATAAAAAAGGCTAGTTCTTGAAAATAAGTAGCATACTTATTTCAAATTTTGGCCAACAAAGAATTATTTATATATTTGTAACAGATTTTGCTTCTAAGTATAATCTAAAATGCATAGGAATCCCAAAATTCTCAATCGCCCGCCTTGCATTGCCTCACCCCCATGGGGATGGGAATCCATGCACCGAATAGTAGAAACGGGTGTGGATGGGGACAGGGAACATAGTCCCATCCGAATTCTTCGAAGCTGCCTCAAATATTATATTTTATTTTTATTTAAATTATATTTTAAAATAAATAATTAATTAACACAAATCGGTAATTGGAAATTTTTAGTCCTCACCTCGTGAATTTTTGAAATTGTACCGACACCCGAAAATTCCCAACAAGACGAAAACGTTAATGATTGTTTTGATCATATCCCGCTCCATTGTCATTCCTAAAGATGCACTTCTTCTTTTCCACAATGATTAACATTTATTTATTTATTTATTTTGGGCTCCAACAAATAGTGCATTGATACGGAAGGATTCTTCTCTTATTTCCAAAAAATCACGTGACTCCAGTTGCATTGCATACACCATCGAAATGATGTAGGAGAGATAGAGAGCAATTTGTCAAAATAGCAATCGTCTGCCCACAATCTAAATTTTGCTTCATATTAAACGTTAAAAATTTAAGAGAAAAGTAGCAACGAAAATTTTCGAAATTTTGAAACTGATTTTTTTTTTTTTTTAATCATATTTGATAATCTTGTTGACGTTCAAATTTGGTGGGATCAATTTCAATCATCCACAAGGGTCAAGACTCGACCACTGTGGATAGTTGGTCTTTAAGGTGAAGAGCTTATCTACAGGTAGCGCTTCGGATTTTAGACCTCCCTTTGGCTTGGGATGGCTTTTAGAGAATGGGTGTAGATAGGGACCTGCGTCCACGAAAAAAAAAGTAAAAATAAAAATAAAAAAACCTCTTTCTCATTAAGATAAAGAGGTATATAGCGAAAGTAAACTAAGATCTGGTGCAATTCGCTTTCCACTCTTCTTATATTGTCTTCTCCTGTCCAATATGGTAACATGAGTTTGCTTTTGCCCCAAACATCTTCGAGGTTCCCATCGATTGATTAGAAAGGAAGAAGGAAAAAAAAATAACATCGTTATGAGAGAGAGAAACCCCATCTTGACAATGCCTAGTTATCAACCTCCGAAGAATAAGAGTTCAGTATATTTAACTTGAGTCAAGCTTGTAGGCCAAACTCATTAGATCTATTTGAACTTGTCCATAATGTGTTATCATGCCTTAACATATCAATATTTCTCAAGCTTAATGAAGTATAATATATTTCGTCAAGTATAATCGATCTTTTAATGTCGCAAGTGTACATATCATAACAAGTAATAATAGTAATTTTGATTTCAAGTATCGTACCTATATGGACTAAGTATTTACTAGCTTCAATATAAATTTTTTTTAGTAACCAATTATCAAATTTGAAAGTTTATGTTTCTAACTGAATTATACTAAATTAATTTAAGTATCGTGCTTGTGGAGGATTTTTGGAATTTTGTTGTTAAGAATTTCGATTTCACTCAGATTATTTAACATTCATCTTATCCAACTTCATTCAACCTTTTTTTTTTTTTTAATATGTGTTAACAATCGAATTAATCAATTTTAGTTAAAAATCTCTCTCAAACAAAATTAACTCTAATCACATGTCCAAATTTGTTATTTCTATATAAATTCATACACACGTAAACGTATTCAATTTTAATAATTCAATTATGATAGCATAACTTATAAAGAATCTTTCGATTTCTTATCAAAAACTTGTATTAAATATTGCACAAATTAGACAAATATATCTTCTCTCGATCTAAATATTTATCCATAAACAATAAAATTGGTTATCAAGCAAATGAATGTCAGTTAAACACACAATAAGCAATTGACACATAATCAAATTGACATGAAATTTATATTATTAAACAAACGTTAACCTAAGCCACGTCATTCATTCTAACAAGAAGAAATTCAATCAATCATTTTTTTGAGATTAAATAACAAAAGGATGAAAAAAATATCACCGTGTTTCAATCCAACGATCACTAAAGAAATTAATCCAAGCAATTTGTTGTTCTTTGACACTCAAATCCCATCATGATCTTCAACCCTTTCTTGTTGATTTTATACCCCAGGTTCAATTGTATGCTTCAACCTTCAAATCCCAATTTGAGCTACAAATCTTGAGGAATTTATATAAAGATATGTAATTTAGTCTCAAAATTGTATCTCTAGCCTCCCCTTTGTTTGAATTGAAAGATTCTACTTATAGACCTTAATTTATAATTTCACTTGTGTAATTTGATCCATATTTCTTCTTTTTTGTTCGGATTGAGTCCTTACTACAATTGAGGTCCTTTAACTTTTAAATGTGACTCCTTGGTCCCCAACGTCCACAATCTGTCCAACTTGATCCTTTTCTATCAATTATCATTTTTTTTCATCCGTTCTCATCTAATTTTAGGTTTCTCCTAAAATAATTAAAAAACAAGCATAATCAAATATCAAGCTCATAATAATCACTCCTAAGTACTACTTTTGATGATCAAAATAAATCTAATATTTGCACTTATAAGTAACCGTTGTATTTTCCCCCCTCTAGTCAAACATTTTTCTAGATCAGCGGGCTTTTTAAAACTTCGTTACCGAAGGTCACACTTGGATGAGCACCACGTCTACAAAACTAGGTATGATGCTTCCAAACGAATTTAATTTGTGGCATTTTTTCTTTATAATCTTAGACTAATGATTTCACGTTAACGTACTTAACGAATTAATCAGTAGGGCAACAAAGCAATTTAGCTAAACATGCTAGCTTTCACCTTAGGTAACTCTACATTTCATTAAAAATTAATATTTTTCTTATGTATTATACGTTAGGGTAATTTGTAGAGTAACATTAAAAATAATGTTTTGGCATAACTTAAATGTTATTATATGTTACTTTTTATTAAAAACCTCAAATTTTACGTTGTTGTTACTCGTACAAACATAATGAACACCACTTACTATCACCATGCAAGACCCGGTCCTATGCAGAGGCCAATGAGGCCATTGCCTCAGGCCCAAAACAGAAGGGGCCTCATTTGACCCATATCTTTTTTTCTTTTTCTTTTTCTCTTTTCTGGTGTGTGTGAAATTATGCAAAAGGAATTTTTTATTTTATTTTTTGGTCTTTTGAACTGGGCTTTTTCTCTTCTTCGTTCTCTTTCGTGCCCGTCTTCTCCTCTTCTTTGTTCTTCGCCACAATCCGCAGGCGTGGCTAACAATGTCAGATTTTTTTTGGGGGCCCAAATTTAAGAATTTAACCTCGGGTCCTGACAATCACAGGATCAGTCCTGCATTATGCTACCAACATATATGGATAACAGATTTATGTTATCCGTATAAAAAACTCAACACCATCACCTCCACAAAACACGAATAATGTATTATGTTACTCGTTTGAAACCATTACACAACACTATATGCCATAACCACCATTAAAAAACATGAGTAACATATATATTACATGTCTAAATCAAATTTATACCACTACCTTCCATCATCGCCAACATTACACACAAGTAACACATTATGTTACTAGTATGAAACCATTCCACACCATCTGCCATCACCACCACCACAATCAAACACAAGTAATACAACTGAAATCACTTTACACCACTATCGTCTGAAACCAGTGGGGACTTTAGCTTCATGCCAAATAGACTCATCTCTATCTCCAATTCCTTGTCAATCACACCACCACAACACCATCACCACCACCGTGCCAAACATTGTGTCATCATCACTACCATTGCTACGTAAAAAATTGCCGAAGAATTATGCTCAAGGAGAAGTTGACATCTATAGATGCATGGAAACTGAAACATAGGCAACGAAATGAATCTCACACATGTTATGAATAAGTTGCTTCAGATGCAATTTTTTTAAGACAAATATTTGCAAATGGAATTGGCAATAAGAGGTAAACTTATATACAGATGCACAAAATATGTCGAAAAATAAACTTGATTTGGGCAATTTTAATATTTTGATTTTGGGTTTGTTGATTATTGTAGTTAAGTGAGTCCGTAAGCCCATATCTAGAATAGTCCATATTCTAGAATAAGTCATGATCTAGAATTATCTACTATCTAGAATTATCTTGTATTAGAATATTTAGTGAGTGTTAGTATAGTTGGAAGTTACATTTCTTTTGGTTGTTGTGTGGTATGTAGAAGAGTCGACCGAGCACTATAAATAGAAGTGCTCACTTGTCATTTGTAAAAAGCTAACAAGGCAATTTAGAGATAATAAAATAAAAGTTCATTCTCTAACCTCTTCAACGTCCAAAATATTTTCCTAAATTCCTATCCAAATAAGTCTTCTTCTTAACAAATTGATATCAGAGTCACAAGATCCTTTGAAGAAGATGACAAATGGTATCTTTTCCTTTCAAGTTCATCACTTGACAAGGATGATTACGACAAGTGAAGCATCAGGGTGTTTTATTGGCGATGATTTACAATTGGAAATAAACAGAATGCCTCCAAGGGGCGCAATCACACGAGTACTAAAAGAAGTGTTTAAATTTAAGATAAGAAATTAAAATTACATATTCTCTATTTGAGAGTGTTTGATTCGAGTTTTTCTCTATGTATTCTCTTCCTTTTTATATTCCCTTGATGATTTCCTCGTGACAAACTGATTGGAAACTGCTTGATTGCTTTATAACTACCAACTTTCTTTATGGTGGCTAACTTGTCGTGGAACTGCCGTCTCTGACTGCTGCCATTACTCTTTATCGTTCAACCGCCTTCAATTGGGCTCCTTGAATCGTGGAATGTGATAAGATTACTCAATAACTGTTATTCTGGATAACCATAATATTTTATGTTTGCTAAAATCCTGGGCGATTCGAAAGTTTGGACGAGAACGGGGGCATCGCTCTGGACGATCGTAAGGCACTCCATTCGCTCAGATTCTGGGCGTCTTGCAAGCTTGGGCGATGATGTTACTGTGTTCGCGAGCTTTCATTGCATTCATCAATAATCATGTTTGGACCTTTATCCTGGACTCCTCAATTGGGCTTCATTCTTTGGGCTATTTGATTTGGGCTGCACTTTTAGTGTGTCAACAATTACCCCCCAATATGGCAGAATTAATACCAATTATTACTCTTTACCATATTCACTTTGTATTTTTCAACAACATTTGAAATTCCCAAGAATTTCAATCATTATTTCCTTCTATAGCTTGAAAATGTGCAACGTTACAAATCCTTATAAACTCAAAAGACACGCCATTTCATCGCATCACAAAACCACGTCTCTATATTTCGCGCTTCCTCCTCACTATTTTACTGTTCATCTTCTTGCTTCTCTGCTACGTTTCTCCGGCAAATCTTAACAAAATTGTACTTTACACCCAATGGCGACTTCACAAACTCAATCTGATGATTCTTTTAGTTTCGAAGATTTCCAGAAAATCCTTACTAGGTCGTATGTAAATCCAAACTTCCTTGCACAAGCCAATGCTGACCTCAATGAATTATATCTGGGTCCATCATTCAATAATGTCGAAGCCGTTGGACAAGTGGCGGTGGGACAGCTGTTCTTTTGCACTCAAGACCCTTCGTTCCTGAACTCTCTGTCATTGAGGCCGACTCGTGAAAAAGGTATTTGCACTTGGCCCAAAGCTGATGTTATTTTTCGTAGATGACATGCACGTCTTGTGAATCATTGCCCTACCAAGGCGATTTTTGATCGTGCTAGGATTTCAGACTTATTAGAAATCACTCTTCAACCCCCAATTTTCGACCTAATGCTTTTTTCGATTGCTTTGAGTTTTTGGTCTTCTGAATATAATACCTTCGTTTTCCCTCTTGATCCCATGTCTATTACTTTAAGGGACGTTGGAGCCTTAGTAAATCTTCCGCCTTTGTGCGATTCCATCTTTCCTGGTATCTTGATTTCCAGTGTTGGCTTGAAATTTGACAAGAAACTTACTGAGTCCTATTCAAGCATGCAAGGCTTTCATAATCATTCAAGCGCTGAACCTTCCCATGCTGAGCATGTGGCCTTCCTTCAAATTTGGCTCTGTAAATATATTCTCTGCGTGCCAAGTATGAAACCTTCTATGAGTTACTTACCCATAGTGCATGAATTGGAGCATGGTAAGTCTTTGAACTTATGTTCCTTCTTTTTAGCTACCCTTTATAGAGGCATGACTTCTCTTCAATCTCAACTGAAGAATGATGCATCTCCCACTGATAGTAGGCCCCTTTGGTTCACTCAACTGTGGTTGAGAGCATACTTTCCACCACTTGGTGCTCCATCCATTTTCCTTCGTTCTACTAGCTGTTATGGGCTAGCCATTGACCCATTGAACCCTGTAAATATGTCCAGTAGGGACATTTTTTCATTCTTTTATACCTTAAATTTGATTCCTTCCTTCTTTCCTTTTCCTGCTCACCTGACTCCAGATTATGTGCAACCTCCATCCACCCTGGACAGTGCGAGCACCTCTCTACTTGTTTGGGTTCAGTTTTTGATTGGGAGGAAATTGTTCCACAATATTTTAACTGGAACCAATGCCAAGACTGGGGTTGAAATATATGCTCCCCAATTTTTTGCTCACCAACTTGGTTTTGGCCAAACTTGGCCTGTTCCTCTTTGCTACTCCAAAAATTTGACAATCGTTTTCACACTATTAATAAGGTAGAAGCACAAGCTGTAGATGCTCGCAACATTCTTTTGACGAGCAAATTTTCATTAGCCCCTTTCAATTCTAGCTGTGCTGTCCATCCTCTTTTTGAACAGCTCTGGCCATCAGTAAAGCGCATATTGTTTGCAACTGATGCTAATCGTGCCTTTCATTTACTGGATCATCCAGACACTTCCTCTACTTCTCTTATTTTGGTCACCCCTGTGTCCAATAGGAATCCTTCCTCTCCTGCTCGCACTAAACATCTTATCCGTCCATCTGCTTTTCCACCTGCCAAGGCTACTGCAGCTAAAGGTGTCTTAAGCCGCAAACAGCCAATTTCAGCATCTCCATTTTGTGGGATGATAATGATGATGATGATGACACTCCTCTCATCCGTAGGAGAAAGGTAATTGAATTTGTTTATTCACAAACATACTTTTCTATGTACTAATGGTTTACCTGAATTTCTCAGAAAAGTTCAGCCTCTCCTTTGAAGGCTTTGATTTTGACAACTCCTGTTTCATCATCTTCTGCTGAAATTGCTTCGTCCAAATCAGTTGATGAAGGGACTATGCTTAAAGAGAAACCCTTAATCTCAGAATCTTCATCACAACTAGTAGAAGGGTCACCTTCTTCCCAGGGCACCGACCCCCCAAATGTCGAACCAGAAGGTAATACATATTTTGATGTTTTACCTTTGCTTGTGCTACTGGTTTCTGATTCGTTGCTTCTTGAATTATGCAGAGGCTCCCATGGACCTACCCGTTGTGGCAGAGTCTTCTCGCCCAGATAAGGGGAAGTCCCCACAGGTGGTGGAGCCAACTGGTGATATGCCTGAACTTTCCAAGATTGCTGATGAAGTAACCTTTTGCTTCACTGTCATTTTCGCTTCGTTTATTGTAGTGAAAGTCCTCAATGTTGGCATTTTTCTTTGCAGGCTGTTGATGACATTGTGCGTTCCATCAAGGACTTGTTCACTTTTTGGGGACAAGTCAAGACGTCTTGCCCTACTTCAACCAGTCATCCTTCTACTTCATCTTCTGCTTTTTCGGAGGAAAATATGAAATCTCTCAAGCAGTCAGTACTTAAGTATGTGTCTTTTATGGACATGGATATCGGCCAGGCTAGTGCTACTAAACATAAGGATAAGTTTGAGCTATTGAGTGCAAAATTGGCGCAAGCACTTACACTTCCGTGCTTAATGTTTCTACTGACTTTAAAGTGACATTGAAAGTTGTTCACTTTGACATCCTCTCCTTGCTAGTTAAAAATGTTGAACTGAAGGCCAGGAGTACTCAATATCTTTGTGCTGCATCTGAAAGAGAGTCTTTGCTTCTAGGGATTAACAAAGCCGAGGATGAATTGAAAGAAATATCTTCCGACGTTATGATCGAAGACTCTTTGATGA
>NW_019264996.1:46941-81432 GCF_002742605.1 Olea europaea var. sylvestris
AAGACGATTTTTGAGGATGCCTTTCAAGCCACTTCGCTTGCTAAGAGTGCTTCTCAATCTCCTTGCCCATTATTTTAGCAGTACGATTAGGTAGGCGATTTAAGGGTGCTTTTCTTCCTTTTTGCTTGTTGAGAGTGCTTCTCGACTTCTCTACCTGCCCTTGCAGCAGTGCGATCAGGACGGCAATCAAAGCCGGTTCACCTTCTTATTTGGCGATCGACGGAGAAATTAGTTTGCTCTCAATTGTAGCTCATAAAGCATTTAGTATTTTGTATCTCACAATTTTTAATGAATATTTGATAACAAAGGAATTTATTTAAACGTATTTCGTTCTTGCCTTATTTATCTACGATCGTTCAACGCAATTATATTGATTACGCTTTTATTTGTTCACTTTCCCATAAGAAAAGAACATACTTTTTTAAATATTTGTCATTAATGAACTCATGTGCTTGGTGCCATCTAAATCTTCTAAATGATAGGCTCCATTAGGCAACACACTATTTACTTTATATGGCCCTTCCCAATTAGGTGACCACTTGCCATACTTTGAATCTTTGCTATCCAAAGGGAGTATTATTTTCCAAACTAATTCGCCCAGGCTAAATGACTTGGCTATAACTTTTTTATTATAAAACTTAGCCATCCTTTGTTTTTGAACTTGCAATCTATCTAGGACGTCCAACTTTAATTCGTTCAATTCCAATAAATTTTGAACTAGTGATTCGGTATACTCACCATCATTTAACTTATGTTGCAAACACACTCTGATTGATTGCACATTGATTTCCACAGGCAAGACGGTCTCCTGTCCATAAGTAAGTTGGAAAGGAGTAACTTTGGTACTTGATCGAGGTGACGTCCTATAAGCCCATAAGGCCTTGTTTAGACATTCGTGTCAATTTCTGGCATTTTCATCTATCATTTTCCTTATGATATTTTTTAGAATCTTATTAGAAGATTCTGCCTATCCGTTGAATTGAGTGTAATATGGTGTGGAGTTCACTAACTTAACTTCAAACTCGCTCAAGAATTTCTTTACTCGATCTTCATTCAAAGAAGTAACGTGATCTTCTATCAAAGTTTGTGGAATCATAAATCTATAAATAATATGATCACGGATAAATTCTATGACACTCTTTTGGGTGATCTACTTTAAAGGTATCGCTTCTACCCATTTAGTGAAAAAAATCCGTTGCAACTATAACAAAGGTATGTTGTTTGGACAATGGGCGATAAATCTTCCCTATCAGGTCTATCGTCCAATCCTTGAACGGTCAGGGTTTGATAATGGGTATCATCTCTCTTGCTGGCGCCCTTTGTATTGGACCATGCTTTTGGTACGCTAGACAACTCTTCGCATATTGAACACATGATTCTCTCATCTTAGGCCAAAAATATCCATTCCAAATAATTAACCATCTCATCTTTTGGCTAGCTTGATGAGCTCCACATATCCCTTTATTCACTTCAACCATGATTGTTCAGGCTTCTTGCAAACTTACACATTTTAGTAATATACCATCAGAGTGTTTCTTAAACAATTCTTCATCTATCAATGTATAGTTTAGCAAACGCAACTTCATTTTTCTACTACCTCCTTTATTAGGTTCTTTAAGGAACCTTTTAATCTCTGCCCTCCAATCTATTGCATCTCTATCTTGTATGCAATGAATTTCAATCCTTCTCGCCCTTCTTTGGACTACGGGCAATATTACTCCATATTCACAAATAGATTTCCAATTTAAAGCTTTTGAATACCTTGAGGCCATCTGGGCCAACTTATTTGCTATGTCATTATATACCCTATTAACACATTGAAGCTCTACTTGGTCGAATTCTTCCAACAATTCTTGGGCGATTTCATATTGACTTATAATGGAATCACTTTGGCACTTAAAATCACCGATCAATTGGTGAATTACCAAGTGAGAATCGCCTTTAACAATCACATTATTTATCTCCATATCTATCATTAATTCTAAACCCACGATTAAGACTTCATATTCGACTTGATTGTTGGTGCACATCCTATCCAAAGTGAATGCGAACTTGTAACAAATTTCTAAAGGATTTATCAATGCTACTCCTACTCCTGTACCTTTAGAGATTTTTGACTCATCGAAATATAAAACCCAAGGTTTTAATTCGAATGAATCGATTTGTAATTCAATTTCCTCAGGCATGTCAAGGCATGGATGATCGGCCAGAAAGTTAGGCAAAGCCTAATTTTTTATTACCTTTTAGGGTATGTATTGTATTTTGAATTCTGATAATACTAAAATCCAAAGGCCTAGCCTTTGGTGTAAAATAGAACGAGAGACCATATACTTAGCCAAATTTACTCTAGAAATCAAATAAACGGTTACGGGCAATAAATAAGCCCTTAATTTCGTACATGTGAAATACAATGCAAGACATAATTTTTCAATGGCAGAGTAATTATATTCACATTTTGTTAATCGTCTACTCAAGTAGTAAATCGCCCTTTCTTTACCAAATTGGTCTTCTTGCGCGACCATTCCAACTATTGATTCTTGTTCAGCCAATATATACACTTTCATTGGCCGTCTTTGGATCAGTAACACCAACACTGGTGGACTTGATAAATATGTCTTTAGGCTTTCAAAAGCCTTTTGATGCTCTTTTTTCCAGACGAATTTGTCCTGATTTTTCAGCTTTAAAAGCGGCGAAAAAGCTTTAGTTCGCCCTGCACAGTTAGAAATAAAGCGTCTTAAAAAGTTTACTTGGCCAAGAAACCTTTGCAATTCTTTTTTATTGTTAGGTGGTTTGGCCTCTAAAATGGCATTTACTTTATTTTTATCAAGTTCAATCCCCCTTTTGTGTACTAAGAAACCAAGGAAGTTTCATGCATTAACACCAAATGCACATTTTAAGGGATTCAATTTTAATTTATATTGCTCATTCGCTCAAATAAACATCTCAATTGTTCAAAATGGTCCTCTTCTTTAATGGATTTGATCACTATATCATCTATATATACCTCAACAAACTTGCTTATCATATGATGAAAAATCAAGTTCATTGCCCTTTGATAAGTCACTCCTGCATTTCTCAGGCCGAAAGGCATAACTACCCATTCAAAACATCCTAGATCCAGGGCATCTGAAGGCAGTTTTATGTATATCTTCCTCAGCTATATAAATTTGATTGTATCCTGAATACCCATCCATGAAGGAATATATTACGTGTCTGGCTGTCGAGTCTACTAAAGAATCTACCGTAGGCATTGGATATTCATCTCTGGGTGTGGCTATGTTTAGGTTCCTAAAGTCTATGCACACCCTTAATTTACCATTCTTTTTTAGTACTTGCACGATATTGGACAACCACTCGACATATCTGACTGTTCTAATAAAGTCTACTTTTAATAATCGTTTTATTTCTTTCTTAATCTCATGAAGTACATTGGGAGCAAAGGGCCTAGGATGTTTAAAATTTGGCTTGGTTGGCAATCTATATTCCACCAGATCTCTATCTAAACCAGGCATATGTTCATATTTCGAAGATAACACAATCCTTATATTCCTTTAATAAAGCGATTAATTTACGACTAACCTCTTGATCGAGCATCTGGCTGACGAATGTTGGGCAGTCTTTCCCTTCATTGTTAATATTCACTTTAATCAGAAGGTCTTGTGCTTGAGCGTATCCAGGCTTGGTGATCCTCATTACTTCATCGTTCATTTCTCTTATAGACACTTCTTCTTCTAAACAATCTACCTTGTTGACTTCTCGGCCAATACTTTGTTCCAACTCTAACACTATCAATTTGTCTCCCAATGCTTTTAAGGCTGCTTTTTCTTTCTTGTCTTTACATTCTTTATTGAAAGCCATTAATTTGGGTTTGAAGGCCTGAACATTGGCCATTTGTCTTTGTTGCTTACAACTCATTTAAAACTTCTTGATTACTTTTTTGCCAATTACTGGCTCTTCTAGGGCGACTATGTTTGGCCTCATTTGACTGAACATTTCAGTGAGTGCATCTACTGAAAATGACTCTTCGCTCCGTGCAACAATTTGAGTTTTTCTCCATCTTAGACTACTCTGACAGGTCCGTAATTTCCTTCGTACGTGAACCTTTCCACTGAGTTTGCTTCTACGACAAAAGGTTTATGATCTGCCTACACCACTTCTGCTTCACCTTTGTCATTCCAGAAAATCAGGCATTGATGGAGCGATGAAAGGATGTAGCGACTTCCGTGTATCCAATCCCTTCCTAATAACACATTGTAACTAGTAGGACCATCTATTACGAAGAAGACAGTGGTCCTAGTAGTTGTCCCTATAGTTAGGTCCAATGGCATAACCCCTTTAGTTGAAGTTGCTCCACCATTGAAACTTGTAAGGATGACTTCTGTTGGAATCATATCACTTTCTGTCTTTGCAAATTTCCTCATCATCCTAGATGGAATGGTGTTTATAGCTGCTCCATTATCGATAAATACTTTCACCACAGGTATACCGTTAACTAAAGCCTTAATGTACAATGACCTCAAGTGTTTAGTTAACTTCATGGCTGGTCTCTTAAAAATAACATTTTCGGCAGCATCTATTTCCACTTCCTGCTTGTTCTCTGTTGAATTATCCTTTTGTGATAAGTCAACGTGCAGTATATCGCACTGAGCTTCCGCTTCCTGAATTTCCTTTTTATTGTTTTCTAATGCTTCTTCTTCGGTTACCCAACCTGTGGGAGGAGGCAATATTCTTGGAGGTGACCCATACTTTTCAGAGCGAGGTACTCTCCTTTTTCTTTTGGGTGTCTCATACAACACATAATAATCGAAAGAACACCCAGATGGTTCTCCCAACAAATCCACTTCACGAACACCTTCTTTATGTAGTTGCTTCAACAAGGTATTTCGCGATACTCCTCTCTTTCTTCTTTCTGCTTCCAAATTAATTTCCTCTTCGATGTCCGTCATACCATCATCTTCTTTATCATTGTAGGCCCCTCTAGAAGTTTGACCTTCTTCACATTCCAGCACACATGCTTCTTCTTCGTTATCCTCCCTTTCTTCTTCTTCTTTCTCTTTGTTCTTGAACTCATTGGCTAGTAAATAGTTATTAGCCATGACAGGAGGTAACGTACCGAACTGAATAGTAAGGGGTTGATCTGGATCTTCTTCATCCCTTCTGTCTCGCTCAAACTTCGATCTCCTAGAAGAATTCTCTGGTACTTCTTCCATCGATTCACCTATACCAGTCTCTTCACTGTCTTCGAGCACATTTTGATTGGCTACTTTGAGTAGTTTAGGCGCCTTAGGATGTGGTACTCCCTATTGTTGCCTCATCATTCATCTATAATTCCGTTGAAAATGCATTTGTTGGATTCTAGTCATCTCGTTGAAGAGTATCACCTTTCCTGCATTATACTGGAATGAATGCCATACATTTGGTTGGCGAGGTTGCGGCCTGAATGTTCTCCCATTATTTATTGACCTGAACTGCCTCTCAAAAGGCGGTCCCCTATAGAATGATATACCTCGCCCTCTAAAAGGCTTAGCGTTTGGGAAAAAAATTAGGGCGATGGTGATGCTGCCATATCCCTGATTTCTCAGTATTTGCACTTATTTCTCCTTTACATCTTGCACACAGGACGTCTTCATCATTTTTAGGCTCATTCCACTCATTTTGAAGATAATTGGTGCAAAATGAAGAAAATATGGATTAAAAGGATCAAAAGTTACAAAATAATGAACCTATGTGCTAAGCATGTGAAAAAAATAGTGCACACAATTCGATATATATATATATATATATATATATATATATAGCTCAAAACTCATTTTGAAGATAATTGGTGCAAAATGAAGAAAATATGGATTAAAAGGATCAAAAGTTACAAAATAATGAACCTATGTGCTAAGCATGTGAAAAAAATAGTGCACACAATTCGATATATATATATATATATATATATATATATATAGCTCAAAACTCATTTTGAAGATAATTGGTGCAAAATGAAGAAAATATGGATTAAAAGGATCAAAAGTTACAAAATAATGAACCTATGTGCTAAGCATGTGAAAAAAATAGTGCACACAATTCGATATATATATATATATATATATATATATATATAGCTCAAAACTCATTTTGAAGATAATTGGTGCAAAATGAAGAAAATATGGATTAAAAGGATCAAAAGTTACAAAATAATGAACCTATGTGCTAAGCATGTGAAAAAAATAGTGCACACAATTCGATATATATATATATATATATATATATATATATAGCTCAAAACTCATTTTGAAGATAATTGGTGCAAAATGAAGAAAATATGGATTAAAAGGATCAAAAGTTACAAAATAATGAACCTATGTGCTAAGCATGTGAAAAAAATAGTGCACACAATTCGATATATATATATATATATATATATATATATATAGCTCAAAACTCATTTTGAAGATAATTGGTGCAAAATGAAGAAAATATGGATTAAAAGGATCAAAAGTTACAAAATAATGAACCTATGTGCTAAGCATGTGAAAAAAATAGTGCACACAATTCGATATATATATATATATATATATATATATATATAGCTCAAAACTCATTTTGAAGATAATTGGTGCAAAATGAAGAAAATATGGATTAAAAGGATCAAAAGTTACAAAATAATGAACCTATGTGCTAAGCATGTGAAAAAAATAGTGCACACAATTCGATATATATATATATATATATATATATATATATAGCTCAAAACTCATTTTGAAGATAATTGGTGCAAAATGAAGAAAATATGGATTAAAAGGATCAAAAGTTACAAAATAATGAACCTATGTGCTAAGCATGTGAAAAAAATAGTGCACACAATTCGATATATATATATATATATATATATATATATATAGCTCAAAACTCATTTTGAAGATAATTGGTGCAAAATGAAGAAAATATGGATTAAAAGGATCAAAAGTTACAAAATAATGAACCTATGTGCTAAGCATGTGAAAAAAATAGTGCACACAATTCGATATATATATATATATATATATATATATATATAGCTCAAAACTCATTTTGAAGATAATTGGTGCAAAATGAAGAAAATATGGATTAAAAGGATCAAAAGTTACAAAATAATGAACCTATGTGCTAAGCATGTGAAAAAAATAGTGCACACAATTCGATATATATATATATATATATATATATATATATAGCTCAAAACTCATTTTGAAGATAATTGGTGCAAAATGAAGAAAATATGGATTAAAAGGATCAAAAGTTACAAAATAATGAACCTATGTGCTAAGCATGTGAAAAAAATAGTGCACACAATTCGATATATATATATATATATATATATATATATATAGCTCAAAACTCATTTTGAAGATAATTGGTGCAAAATGAAGAAAATATGGATTAAAAGGATCAAAAGTTACAAAATAATGAACCTATGTGCTAAGCATGTGAAAAAAATAGTGCACACAATTCGATATATATATATATATATATATATATATATATAGCTCAAAACTCATTTTGAAGATAATTGGTGCAAAATGAAGAAAATATGGATTAAAAGGATCAAAAGTTACAAAATAATGAACCTATGTGCTAAGCATGTGAAAAAAATAGTGCACACAATTCGATATATATATATATATATATATATATATATATAGCTCAAAACTCATTTTGAAGATAATTGGTGCAAAATGAAGAAAATATGGATTAAAAGGATCAAAAGTTACAAAATAATGAACCTATGTGCTAAGCATGTGAAAAAAATAGTGCACACAATTCGATATATATATATATATATATATATATATATATAGCTCAAAACTCATTTTGAAGATAATTGGTGCAAAATGAAGAAAATATGGATTAAAAGGATCAAAAGTTACAAAATAATGAACCTATGTGCTAAGCATGTGAAAAAAATAGTGCACACAATTCGATACTCAACTTGATTTGAAGTAGCAATGGTTCTTGCCAAATAAAGTTTCATCCATTTCAATGGTGCTTGACAAATAAAAAAGTGTTGGATCTTTTAAAATTCAAGATGAGCAGATTGGGAAGAAGATCTAAAAATGGGTACCCACGACCACTTGATGGAAGTCACTTTTCCCTCTTTTAGCGGGCACCCTATTTATGACTCTATATTGCAGTTCACCTATGGGGCCTTTCCTTATTTCGAGCTCACAACCAAAGGATGCATGGAGTGAAGTTGCCTGTGACGCCACTCCTTTCTTTAGTATCCGCCCTGCTCCTGTCTACAACTATGCTATCTCTATTACTGCTAAGGTAAAGGTTGGTTGTCGAGTTTCAACAATGGAACCTAGCCCGAGGGAATGTAAGCGAACAAGGGGGTGAAAATCATTCCATACCCAGATACTTCAGCCTAAAACGGTAAGGCGTAAGTCATCGGTTCAAATCCGAAGGAGCTTAGGTTTTTTCATAAAAGTGCAGCCGTGAAAAGCTTTAGAAATCCAAATTTCCTATTTGTAGAATTGCATGTGAATACATGTATTAGATATTTTATCTAAGGGCCTGTTTGATACTTTGTCTTTTTCATGGAAAATTTTTATTTTCACCCAAAAATATATGTTTGATGACACCCAAATTTCATGGGTTTTCCAACCCCCCCTCCCCCCTCCGACCAATTTTCTTAGTTTTTAAGAAATTCAATTTCCTTTTATTTTGGTGAGAATTGAGTTTTTCATTTTATTTTTATTTTTTTGACAAAGGAAATAAATTATATCCACAATTATAATGAATTTTATCCATTTAATTAACAATTTTCATGGGGAAAAAATCAGGTAAACACCAAAAGAACATTTTATAGATAAAAATTATATCAATTAAACACATTTAATTAATAATTTCTTGTAAAACAAGTTCTAGACAATTCAATTTCTTAAAATTCGTTTTCTTTTCACCCAAATTTCATTCTTACAATCAAACGGATCTTAATTTCTTTTAAGCTCATATAAATTGCACCAAATGAAAGGAAACATGAACCTAAAAAATCATATAGTCAAATACAGAAAAAGGTCCCAAAAATAAATAAAGAAATAAGACAAGAAATCTAGAAGTTGGGAAATAGAAAACACTGTTATATAAATATTATATTATTATATATATATCCTTTATATGACATATCTAGAAAAACTCGCACAAATCAAATTATCAAAGACAATCATATTTTCCAAATCTAACATAAAGGGGACCTATGGGGCACACCCTTTCGTCTATTCATAGCAAATGTCATTTCAGACGAACATAAGGATGTTAACCGGTGACCATTTGGAGAAACCAAAGTGTCACTACGTTTCCTTTTTACAGATTCAGTTGTCGCCTTGGATTTTGTTGCCTCACTTGAACGTGAACCAGATGAAGTTCTCGGAGAAATGGGCAATTTAGGGACTGAATCTTGTGTCATTTGATCATCTTCAAGATGTAGCGGAGTATCATGATTGGATAGGTGGTGTTTATTTAAGTTGCAGGCCATGTAATGCACCTGCAGATAACGAAAAATGGTGAGTTTTTCTCAGAAGGGAGAAATTCTATTTTTGCGTACATTAGCATTCGAGCGAGTGAGCAAAGTTTAAATAAAGAGCTTGATTAGCCTACGCGATCGGTGGTTGGACTAATCGAGCTCTTGATTAGCAGATTTTAGATTTCTCTAAGTAGACTATAAGACTGCCAAGTAAAATTCAATATCGACCGTAGTAATTTTAAAATTGACCTTGCAAGAGATGGAGCAGAAGAGGTAAGGCTCTTGGAGATTTCTGTCACATATGTTACAGAAGTTGCCTGAGGTTTTGAAATGCCTTGTTATTGGCCTTTGGTTCAAGAACACCACTTTTGCACTGTTAGTTGTGTATGACTGCATTGAATTGCACCAAAAATTTGAGCCATGTACACAATTGAAGCTAACGCACAAAGAATTAAACCACGAAATATGAAAATAAAATGAAGTATAGACTTAACTTACTTGAACAAGTGAGCAATCTATTAACTTCTCAGCATCTTTCACGCGTAAAACATCTTGATAAACGTATCTTCTAATCTGAATTCAGAAAATAAATTTCAAAAAACTAGAACATGGGAGTGAAGATTTTTCATTTTTGAAACAATTATTAATGTATAGACCAACCTGTAGAAGACGATGACTTTGGTGAGAAGGCAAGCAGTGAGTGCATAGACAAATGCAACAGTCCAAACAAAACGTGTTCTCTTCATTTTTCTTCTCATATTTGTGAAACAGACATGAATTGAAGAACTTTTCGCCTAGAAGTACTTCAAGCCACTGAGGAATTGTATCAAAGGGCACCTGAAAAAATCCCAGAAAATCATTCTACATAAAATAAATACTCCACCAAGATTTCGAGTACCAGAACCCCGAGAAACAATAAAAATTTGGTTCGAAATATTATATAGTACTGGATTCACCATTTTCGTTAATTCAATTCGTTTGGCCCTTGATGACAGAGTAGATATGGACTCTATGGTCCTTCCAAAAAGAATCATAACGAACTAGAACCAACCCGAAGCACACCAGTAAGTCTTCAAGGAGCTTGGATCTCATTTAAAGATAGAATCACAGAAAACAGATTGATGTAATGCTTTCTTCCACTGCCACTGTACTTATACTCATTACAAATACATGCTATAGTGGATGAACATACTGTGTATAAGAATTAGCCTACAAAAACATCCAAATCAAATCTTTTTCGCATGTTTAGCTCCAACCCTATTTTTTTTCTTTATCATTTTTTACTCTCAATAGTCAATTCACTCAACCATAAGGTCTGCAATAGCTGCTAAATACACATATAGGCTTGCGAGCATACAGAAGACTTTTAAGAAAGGTGGGCTATTATATGGGAACCGAAACAGTACGAAACATTTAGATTTTGGATTCACGTACAGACAGGGTTGGATCAGATCATAATAGTTTGATGTCTTGAGAGATGTTCCGGAGAAAACATTTATGCAACTCACGAGGCTGATGTAATAATATTAATAATAATGCATGCGAGTAACAAATGCTACTTTATCTTCCAGCTACCAGCTATCAAAAACGTTATAGATATTAATTTTTTGATTTGATTGCACACAATTTTCAACTTTCCATATAAATGTAGCCACCTAGGTATGATTCCCCCCACCCCCCCTATATTTGATATTTGACCACTTCGGCCCTCGCTATTTTTAGAGTATATTTGGTAGAAATTTTAATTCAATTAAAATTAAATTTTTTATTGTTATTTCATTATTTCAGTCGTCATTTTTGAATTCTTCTCTCATAAATAGGACCCACTTTATCTCTAACAATAAAAAAATCAATTAACAAAATTCCTACCAAACAAGCACTTAATATTTACTTTTTCTTCGTTTAATGAAACATTCTATAATACTTGTAATTTATTTCAAACGCACATTTCATGAAGGTATTTTCAAAATACTCTTTAAACATGAAATGTTTTTCATTTTAAAGAGTCAATTTTTAAGGGGCTATCTTGGTGTACATAACTTTTTGTACATCAAAATGTTTCACGCTCACAAGGAGTGAGGCCTCTTCGAATATTTTATTTGAGTGGGTCTCACCCCATGTGAATGTATTAATATATTAATGTACAAAAAATTATATACAACTAGTGTTATCTATTCTTAAAATCATGTTTTAAGAGACTCTTTAAATGAACATTTTAATTTAGAGAGTGAATTTGACTATCTAAATTTAGAGAGCTTCATTCACTCTCAATAATTAAATATGGTAAAAATATTTCAATTTTCAATGAAGGTAAATAATATAGTATATAGAGAAAAGTTAGCCCCCATTTGGCCCCTATTTTTTCAAATTAAAATGGGGAAATAGTTGTTTTTTTTTTTTGTGTGAATGAGTGGTTGAAAAAAAAAAGGAAAAACAGTTTACGTGTAATATTATTTTATGCAAGATTGTGTGATTGAAAATAGGAGAGAGAAAAATAAAATTGAATTCAATGGGGAACAAACGTGGCTTAGTTAAAACAAAAGATAGAGAAAAATAATAAATATTTTTTAAAACTAGTAAAACTAAGTGATAAATATAAAGAGTATTGGAATACTTCAAAATTTTTACTCTCTAAATTTATAGATACTTTTAAAATTATAAAAGACGATCTTTACAAATAAAGAGTCTCTTGAAAATATTCTAAACTTCGATCAAATTTATTAAAAATTTAATTTTTATAGCTAACTCAAACAAAGACGTAATACCATGTCATAGTAGTGTCAAGTAGGGCAAACCACACTGACCCAAATTTGAGTAAAATACGTTATAAACATGCTTGGTTGGGTTTTTAAGCTAGTCAAACTATCTTATAAGCCAAAAATTCATCCAAAAATGTCTCTTAAAGTATGTGTCGACTTATTTTTAAGCCCGAATTGAAATAATTGGATTCGTTTGACTTGTTTTTTGTAAAACAAAAACAAGTTTCTCAAAAATGACGACTTTTTAAATGCCAACTTGGATGGATGGCCACATGGTAACCTCATATCGGCTCTCAATTTACAAAAACAAGTTTCTCAAAAATGGACTTTTTAAATGCCAACTTGGATGGATGGCCACATGGTAACCCCATATCGGCTCTCAATCTTCAACTTGGATTGTGCTTCTTTATATGGATGATAGACCATTGGATATAATCTACGTCTTAGAATAAGTTATTCCACTATTACTGTTTGTGGTTTAGAGTAGTTTGAGGCTAACTTTAATTCCTGGCATTTCGTTTGAGTTTATTTTTCTCTATCTAGTTCTCAATCATATTCTTGGTTTCGATATGTGATTTCTTATGAGGTTCTAGCCAAAATAATCATGGAATCCTGTGTGCTTTATGTTGCTACAGTAAATCAGGCCTGTAGTAGTGGCTATTTTTGAGTCAATGGAAGAGCAAGAGGTTCTTGGTTATATTTTTTCGTTAGGGTTTACGATTTAAGAGATTTGCTTGCAGATCAATGATTAAATCTGGGTCTGATTGAGTTTTTCATGATCTGTACTTCTCTTTGGAGGGTTTCTGTTGTGCTTAGTGTTTGGACTAGTCTCTGAACCTCTCAAATTAGTCGTTTGTTGAACTGGGTGAACATTCTTAATGTTCCTTTTATTTTTCTGCTCTGTGGTTGTGTTTTTCTTGTTTACCAATTTCATATTTTTAGGGTTAAAACCTAACGACTAGTATTAGAGGCTTTGGGATTTCTAGGACTGCAAATTTTTCTAATAACAGTTTTTTGGGGTCAAAATCTTTTTTGGAGTACTGGTTTTATCAATTGAATGATCTGACTTTTTTCTAGTTGTGAGAAGGCAATATGATATAAGGCCATACGCCAAATATTATGATCTCCCGGTGATTAAGAGGAGTTTCATTGCTTCTAATTGGGATTAGCTAAGTGTTTTTTTACTGTTTAAAACAGTATGGTGATAATTTTCTGACATTTGGACTTCTATACAATAATTTCTGTTGATACTTGATAGACAATATATGCATGTGATATATTCCTTGTATGGATATTTTGACTTGAATTGCATATATCTATTCTTGGGGTATACTATACTTGTTTACCCCTTAATTGTTACCTTGTGTGATGATGATGAAGACCTTGATGTGATTTTATTAAATTCATTGCCTGATTCTCGTAAAGAATTCAGGAATGCTATAAAATACTTAAGATAAACTAAAAAAAGCCATAGAAGTTAATGCTTTAAGATCTAGGGATTTAGAAATTATGAAGGAATCAAAATCTAACCCTAGAGAATAGAGCATGGTTGTAAGAAGGAGGAGTGAAAAGAGACAAAATAATTTTCAAACCAAGTAGGGAAAAGAAAATTCCAAATGTAGATCAAAGTCTAGAGATAAAAGCAATAAGTGTTGCAATTGTGAGAAGTTGAGACACTTCAAGAGAGATTGTTTTGTGTTGAAAAGGAAACAAAAAGAACAGAATGGGAAGGGGGGGTTAAACAACAACACTATTGAATCTGAAATTGACAGTCAGCATGTTATGATTGTATCCAGTAAAGAAATTAATAAGAATTGGATATTAGACTCAGAGTGTACCTTTCATATGTGTCTTATAAAATTTTGGTTTTATAATTACAAAGAGAACCTAGGAAGGTTTACATAGGGGACAATAACCAACAGATTATTGTTGGAATTGGTGATATTGCCATAAAAATGCATGATGGCTCTATGAATGTAAGATATGTTCTTAATCTAAAAAGAAATCTTATGTCTTTAGGGATTCTTGTAGATGAAGAACATATCTTCAAATTTGACAACAAATATTGAAAATTATGAAGGGCTCCCTGATTGTGATGAAAGGACATAAAAGGAATGTATTGTACTACCTTGCAAGGAATAAAATCACAGTTCTCGATTCCAACATCTTCACTACTGCTGAAAATAAAACTGATTTTTGGCATAAGAGAATAGAGCACATCGGGATTAAAGGGCTAAAATATTTACGTAATCAAAAGTTACTTAGAAAAGAATTAAATGAATTATTGGACTTTCGTGAAAACTGTGTTTTAGGCAAAAGTCACAAAGTGAGCTTTGAGACAGGTTAACATATCACTAAGAGACCTTTAGACTATGTCCATGCTAACTTATGGACACCTAAAAGTCATCCCACATTTGGTGGAAATAATACTTCTTATCTATTATTGATGATCATTCCAAAAAAAGCTTGGGTATATACTTTAAAAATTAAAGCTAAAACTTTTCAAAATTTTAGAATATGGTTGAAAAACAATTGAATAAAAAGTTAAAAACTCTAAAAACTGACAATGATCTTGAGTTTTGTAAGTTCGAGTTTGACAATTCCTACAAACAGAAAAAGGATGATGAGACAGAGGACTATTAAACATGCACCCAACAAAATGGGGCGATAGAATGATGAACAGAATTTTAATGAATAATGAATCTTTGTTTTATATTTACAAAGAAATAGAACATAGGAAGGTTTACATGAGGAATAACTAACTCACAAAATTTTATTGGAATTGGTGATATTGCCATAAAAATGCATGATGGCTCTATAAATGTAAGACATTTTCCTAATCTAAAATAAAAAGAGATCTTATATCTTTAGGGATTTGTGTAGATGAGGAACATATCTTAAAAATGACAACAGAATACTAAAAATTATGAAGGGCGCCCTGATTGTGATAAGAGGACCAGAAAGGAATGTATCGTACTAACTTGCTGGCAATACAATAACAATTCCTAATTCCAATCTCTTCACTATTACTGAAAATAAAACTCAACTTAAGTATAAGAGAATAGGACATATTGGGAATAAAGGGCAAAAATCTTTAAATAATCAAAAGTTAATTGGAAAATATTTAATTAAAATATTGGACCTTTGTGAAAGTTGTGTATTAGGCAAATCTTTGAGAAGGTTAACATATCACCAAGAAACCTTTAGACAATGTCCATGCTGACTTTATGGGGACTTGAAAGTCATCCCACATTTGGAGGAAATAATACTTCTTATCTATTATTGATAACTATTTCAAAAAGGTTTGGATTTATCGTACAAATATTAAATTTGAAGTTTTTCAAAAGTTCGGAATATAGTTGAAAACCAAATGAATAAAAAGATAATGACTCAGTTCAGAATATAGTTGAGAACCAAATGAATAAAAAGATAAAAACTCTAAAAACTGATAATGGTCTTAAGTTTTGTAACTTTGAGTTTGACAACTTCTACAAACAGAAAATGATAATGAGACATAGGATTGTTAAACATACACCTCAACAAAATGGGATGACCAAAAGAATAAACACAAATTTAATTAATAAGGTCAAACGTATGTTGATCAGTTCAGAGCTTGCTAAAGGTTTTCGGGCTGAAGTAATGTGTACAGTAGCATATCTAATAAGCAAATCACCATCTAGTTCTGTTGAATTTAAAACTCCCTAGGACTATGGACTAGAAAGCTACCAAACCTATCTTACATCAACGTATTTGGGTATGCAGCTTATACACATCAAATTGAAGGGAAACTAGACCCTAGGGCAACAATATGTGTTATGTTGGAATACCTTGAAGAAGTAAAGGGTTATAGGTTGTGGGTGTTAGGGGTTCAAGGTATTAAAATTTTTAACAGTTTAATGAATCTAAGATGTCATGCTTAAAATATAAAGTTGAAGCTTCCAAAGAGTCTGAAAATAATGTCTCAAAATGATGTGAAGCTAACCAAATTAAGCATCGCTCAAATTGAAAATACTGAAGCTAATAACACCCCAATTGAAGAACATGAAGGAGAACTTGATAAAGGTGAAGTTGGAGAATCATAACCTCAGATAGAAACTGAATTTGAAGATCAGATTGACACCTCTTTAGATACTTCTATTCAAAACTACTAACTAGTCACATATAAAGAAAGAAAGCAGGTGAAACCTAACACTAGATATGAATCTCAGAACCTTATAGATTTTGCCTTAATTTTTTGTGAGGTCATTGAATAATCCGAACCTGCTTCTTTTGAAGAAGCATTGGAGGGCCAAAATCTAGAAATTGGGAGAGAGCAATGGAAGAAGAGATGCAGTCTTTAATTGAGAATAAGACTTGGAAACTAGTTGTGAAACCCAAGAATCATAGGATTGTTCAATGCAAATGGATTTAAAAATTAAAAGAGGAAAATAATCTTACTAATCCCTTAAGGTACTGTTGGGAATCTACTTAATATGTGCAGCGAAAAATTAAAACATATTTCAATTCCCACTAAAGATCTCTTTATGTTTAGATATAAATTGTACATTTTAAAAGATGTGCAAACTCTTTTTCTATTTTTTCGTTCCAACAATCTTGATTCGTCATTCACAGTTGTCCGATTGTTCAACTTCCAATGTTAATCCACATAGAGAACAAAATTGTAGGAACCAAGATTTTCTCTTCTTGTGCTAGCAAGAATGAAAAAACCCTACAAATTGAAAATCCTAATCACTTATTTATATAAACCCAAACGGGTTTAGCCTGACCCGGTCTAATATTTAATTAAACCATTTAATTAAATCCAGTTCGTGAATTAATTAATCCAATTAATTAATTCGGGCCTATAAATAAGAAACTCAACTAATTGATTTATCTAACGCTTATTAATTAATTGACAAATCACAATCTTCCAGTTCTCCTTTTGTGTCGACCCATCAGGATCTCGATCACGATACCTAACAATGTGAAATATTATTTTGATTTAATCAAAATTGATAAATTAAAATACTCTTTTAATTTATCACCAATTCACACTCACCGTCCCAAATTGACATCTAGCAATATGTCAGTGCAATACATGTGATGGGAAATGTCACGTGGTATAACAAAATCAAACTTGTTCCTTTGTCGTGAACTATAAACCCTTCGTCAATAAGATCTGATCAATTACGAGATATGGAAGTGTGTCAATATCGATTATCGATCATATCTTCCATTCTACTATTAAGTCAATATAAGTCGAAACTCATTTTCGACTTATGAGTACACTTTGGCTAAGAATTTTGTTATCGACTTAATTGAATAAAATGCATAACGTAATCTCTTACTATCTAAGAGTGAAGAATCCTCTATTGGTCATTTACAACATTCATAAGATTCTTACATATTCGAACGATGTCGTATTAGCGGCCCTTGGCAGAGCAACATTCAACATCGTCAAAAATTGACTATCCTCATATAAGGCACAAGATGACCTTAAGTCAAAAGACCAATTCCACTATCGAATGTTAGGGATTAACCACTGACACTCAGATATTATCTATGTGGAATCTCTCGGCAAATCTCCAATGTTTTGTTCTATAACAAAACATCCACGTGTTCATTCAAGTATCACCACACTTTAACTTGTGAGATCAACTACTTCATAAATAAAAAATGTCATACATGATGGTCTATCCGTAATAACGATATCTATGTCTCGTCATTACTTACGACCACGAATAATTAAAAATTCAATCATATGTAATTTGTATCTCACAATCACAACTCCTTGTGATTAACAAATTACTAAAATTTGAATCTACAGACTTCATTATTTAATTTAATTGGATATTAATTAATTAAAAAATAGATCTACCATAAATTGCATTAATTATATATTAAAAGCGTTTATATCCAAGGATGATTGGACCTAGGGCATAACATACAAGTACAAGGGATTTACCCAAAAAGAAGGAATAGATTACGAAGAAATATTTTCTCCTGTGATAAAATATCGGACCATTAGGTTGACCCTAGCACTAGTTGCTCATTTCAATTGGAAATTTGAACAATTAGATGTTAAAATAACTTTTTTACATGGTAAACTTGAAGAGAATATTTACATGGTTCAGCCACAACAATTTGAGGTGAAGGAAAAAACTAATTTTGTGTGTAAATTGCAAAAATCATTATATGGACTTGAACAAAGTCTCAGACAGTGGTACAAAAGGTTTGATTCATATGTTATCAAAACTGGTTTTAAAAGATGTGATTATGATGTTTGCTTGTATTATAACATTGCTAAGAGTCGATATGATGTTTACTTATTGTTATATGTTGATGATATACTTATTACTAGCTCTACCAAGACAAAAATCTTTTAAAATTAGAATTTGATATAAATGATTTAGGAAATGCTAAAAAGATCTTAGGGATGCTTATTAAGATGAATATATACAATGAAAGATTAACTCTCACTCAACAATCCTATTTGAACAAAGTAGTAACTCAATTTGGCACGAAAGATTCTAAACCTGTTAATATTCCTATTGCTGCCTATACCAATCTATCAAATAAATATTTACCAAAAACTGAGGAGGTAATGAAAAAGATGGAAAACATCCCATAAGTTAATGCCATAGGATTTGTTATGTTTTCTATGACTACCATTAGACCAGACCTAACTTATGCAATTAGCTTCCTAAGTAGATTTATGTCTAATACTTGTAAAACAATAGGCAGGCTAAAGTGGTTGTTTATATATATTAATGGGACATTAACTCTTGGTTTAGTGTATAAAAAGGGATCCAATAATCTGACCTTAAAAGGATATGTAGATGCAGATTTTGCTGGTGATAAAGATCAAAGAAAATCTATTACATCATATTTTTTACACTTGATGATAACTGCATAACTTCGAAATCACAATTACAGTCTATAGTAACTTTTTCGAGTACTGAAGTTGAGTATGTTGCTATAATTCAGGTAGTAAAAGAATGCATTTAGTTGAAGGGAATTTTAAGAAAATTGAACTTTTTGCGTAATACTCCTACCATTTTTATTGATAGCCATAGTGTTCTTTTACTTAGCCCATGTCTGAGCCACATTTTATGAAAAATGTATTATTTATGTCAAATTAATGGGAAATATGTGGTTAAAAAGGAAGGAAAAATTTTAGATTTGCATGTAATATTATTTTATTAAAAAATGTGTGGTTGAAATGATATCAAATCACTGTTGTAGACTGTATTTTTTTGAAAATAATGTGGCTCAAACAAGCCCTTAGTAAAAATCTTGTCCATCATGAAAAATCCAAACACATTGAGGTGAAATATCACAATACTTTATCAAAGAAATTTTTTTTGCAAGTAAGGTAAATTTGATTAAAACTCAACCCGATAAAAAAATCCTCGAATATGGGACTAAAGTTGTACAAGTAGGTACGTTTAAAACCTCTTTTTCTTTGCTAAATATTGATAAAGGTTACTTCTTTTTCAGGTATATGTGCAATGCTGTAGGATTAGTCAATTAAGCACAATTAAGCAACAGGGGGAGTTAGATTTTGTGAGAAAGATCGTAATAATAATAATAATAATAATAATAATAATAATAATAATAGCAACTCTTTTAAATGTCAACTTGGATGTATAGCCACATGGCAACCCCAGATTGGCTCTTGATCTTTTATTAACTTGGATTCTGGTTCTTTAGATGGATGGTGGAAGTAAGTCATTCCACCATGACTTTTTGGAGTTTGGAACGGTTTGAGGCTAACTTTAATTCCTTGATTTTCGTCTGAGTTTCTTTTTCTCTTTCTAGTTCTCAATCTTCTTCTTGGTTTCTATCCATGATTTGTTATGAGGTTCAAGCCAAAATAATTGTGGAATCCCATGTGATTCTTGCTGCTTCAATTAATCAGTCTTGTAATCGTGGTTGTTTTTGAGTTTGTAGAAGAGCAAGAGGTTCTCAGTTATATTTTTTGGTTAGGGTTTACAATTTAATAGATCTGCTTGTAGATCGATGATTAAATCTAGGTCTCATTGAGAGTTTTTCATGATCTGTACTCTCCATTTGGATGGTTTCTGTTGTGCTTAGTGTTTGGAATAATCTCTAAGCCCCGGATTAGACGTTTGGTGAACTGGGTAAACATTCTTGGTGTTCCTTTTATTTTTCTTCTCCATGGTTGTTTTTTTCTTGTTTATCTATTTCATATTTCTGGGGTTAAAAAACCCAATAGTCTTTGATATAATTGGAGTTGAACAAGTGGGTTATCGATTTACCTTGCACTTTCTAAACATCAAGATCAAGTAAAACACTTCCGTGTTTTATTTTCGTAATCTGTTGCAAAAGAAAGCTCATAAGCAAACCAAACGTATGTGCTTATTGCACTTATGAGCACGTTATTGAAATGTATGAGCTTTTTGATAAGTACTTATTTTACTCATAAGATAATTTTCTAAAGCCCAACCAACATCATTAATTATCAAATACAAACCCTACATTTACTAAGGATAACAAAACATTGCTTCTACTTCTCTGTTTCCCAACTTCTTACACCGTTCTTGCTCATTTTGGTAAATATTGAATATATAATGTCTAATTTAAGAAAGCAATGAACTTTGCTTTAGGTTCTAAATCAATTCCAGAAAATATAGAAATTGAAATAATAATCAATTGACAGATGCACGTTGAATAACTTATATCATTGCGATTGTAAAGCATTTATTTTATGTTCCGCAAAAGTTAATAAAGGAAAATACTAATATTATAAAGGTTGAACTCCTGAGGACTCCACCTCTCCGTCCCTAGAGCTTTGTGAGGGAGGTAAATTGCGTGATATGTCCAAATAGGTCAAAGAACAAGAGGTGCATGTATACTGCGCCTACAAAGAATTAAATTTCATGTTTCAGAAATCGAACCTCAATCCTGCAGTTATCAGCAAAGCGTGAGATAACATTATTCCTTTCCTTTGCTCTACTGAATTATGTCTCGAAGTGCAATATTATAGTTAATATAAATATTAATGAACGAAGAAAAGATCAGAGCCAACAATAATATCTCTACAGCTAGAATAAGGCTGAGATGGCCATCATAACTCACCTTTTGGTCAGAAGCAAAGAACCCCTTAACTTCTTGACGCACATCAATGATGCACAAAACTTCCCTCAAGTGACTATGGGTCCCACTTGCTTGGATAAAAAATGTACTCTAGCTTCATTGTAGGCATCAACTTGCAAGAGGTGAAAAGTGAGTCAACATCTGTGAGAGCATGGTTTTTATTAGAACACTGAGTACATAAATTGGAAATGTAGGGCAAGTCAACAAATACCCTTTCTAAAAAAAAAAAAAAAAATTGAACCCCAACCTTAAGGGTTCTCCATCGCCCCTGTCCTGGAGCATCGTGAGGGAGGTAAATCGCAGGTTATGCCTTCAAGGGTATATGGTGGAAGGCTAATACCCTTTCTGAATGTATGGACAAGAGTGCATTGGAAGGTCTGAAATATAAAATTTAAGGTCACCCTAAATTGGATTTCCTGTAAAATTGGCCATTAGATTCTAACTTCAAAAAATTAGTTTTTATTGTTTTAAATTTTTTTTAGAATTAAATATAGATAATTTCAACAAATTTTTTTTTTTTGATTTTTTCTTATGTTTTTGTAATATCTTTTTTTTTTAATGGTGTACAAACAGCTGTAATATGCAATGCAACTAAGCAGAATGCAAATATCCCCATTCTACTGATACAAAATGTATCTTGTTTTGTACACAGTGAAGTGCATCAATGGTTTCTCTAGCTAAATTATTATAATGTACAGTGCATTCTATTTGTGATAAAGCGGAGTACATCATCAACCAGAAGACAGAGAGCATGAGAAAGAATTTTGTTCCAACTTTAGCAAGGTCCAACCTTGCTTGTCATCTCGTTCGTAAATGTTTTTAATTTATCTAATCCAAATTTATTTTACTCCTATTTTGTGAATTTGTTTAAATGCGTATTGGATGAAGTTGTATACAACGTGGTATTATGTATGCTTAATTTGTCATTTAAGTTTACATTGGATGCATAATAAGTTAGATCTGGTCCTTTAAACAAATTCAATTTTATTGACTTACATTTCATCGAGGCATTACATGTATGAAGTCACGTGATGTAAAATTTCATGTTCAACCGATGTATCGTCATCTAACATGTCAACAATGTCAACATATAGACAGGGCCGGTCCTGAGAATTTTGAGGCCCTAAGCGACTCATAATTACGAGGCCCTTAAACGTAAAAAAATTTTACATGCATAAAAATATTTAAATAAATCATATATTTACATTTTAAACAACGACTTGGTACGAATCAAAAGATAAAATAGCAAATTCAAGTTATTTTCGATAAATCATATTATGGACATTATGGACTCATGAAAAATTTATTTTGGATAAATCAAATTCAAATTATAACTTATTAAAGTAAACTACAAAGCGTGTAATATTGCTTTTCAAATTAAATCATATTACCATAATAATATTAGACTCGTTTGATAACTTGTAATTAATTATGTATATCAAATTCGAGAAAAATGTATTTTGAATAAGATCGAACTAAGTTAGAATCAACCAAATAAATTATTGTTAAATAAATTTTTAATTAATCCATCTTTTAAATTTATACTATTTTAATTGGACTTTTATCATGGTTTTCATTTGGAGGCCCTCATTAGATATGAGGCCCTAAACCATTTCCTAGGTAGCCTTGACTTAGGGCCAGCCTTGCATATAGAGCATATGCAGTGATAAAGGCATTCTTGCATTTCAACTTCATGCATAAATAAAAATGAGTTGCCATTGCCCTCCGGGCATAGTCCAATAGTACAAAGAATAGGAGTGATGTTAGCTCACGCCTTACTGACAGCCGCAGTGTGAGGGTTCAATTCTTGACATATGGAATTGAACTCCTTGTAGACGCAGTATACAGACAGCTCTTGTTCTCTAACCTGCTGGAGTACATCCCGTGATTTATCTCCCTCACAAAATTCTAGGGACGGGGCAGTGAGGGCCTTCAAAGTTGGGGTTCAACCTTTTTTTTTTTTTTTTTAAATGAGTCGTCATTCGTATCCTAATCGTGGCTATTCCTACATCAGCCACGTGCTCAATTTTCAGACAGGACATTCTCATATCCACCTTTGATTCCTTTGCTATCATGTCAACAAGAACCAAATATTTGCAACCAAAATTTATGTATCAGCATTACTATTCACATTGTTGAATTTAGCTATGAATGACATTTTGTATGATAGAAAGACAAGACAACATATGATTAAGACATCAATGTGAACTACAGAACAATTGTTTGAAAGAAACAAGAACAACTGCCGAAATGGAAATAATTATGAGTTTTTTTTTTCATGAATTACATCACACAAGGATATGTAAAATTACCTCTAATTTGAAATCAAAGTGAGTGCACAAGAAATCTCCAATTTTTGTCAGCAACCTAATCGTGATGGTAGGCGATAAAAAACAATGAATGAAAATTGGAGAAGTTGAAAGAAAAATTGCTTATACCACCAGTGATATGCAGAGTATTTTCCATTGATTTTTGGATTTGTTTTGACATGGAGACTCATTCAATGCAAAGCTTAATGTAGGCTAATGTTTTAATTTTCAGTTATGTTGAGACTTGAACCATGTTATTCGTACTCCCATATTTTCAGCCAACAAAACGTGTTTTGAAAACATGCTTTTATAAATGGCATTCTGCCTGATGATGACACCTGGCTTATTTCCCACCGTTGGATGAAGGGTTTACGTTCTGGTAATATAAATAGGATGGACTGTTCGTTGGCTCAGTGACTTTTCATTTTGTGTGACTCTTGAGTGAGGTTCGAGAGAGTTCTTCGTCTCTCTCGAGTTAGGGTTTTTAGTCTTCCCTATTTTCTATAATCGATCATCTCATTCGATATTTTGGAAAGTTATTAATCATTGTATATTGATCTTTTCTTGAGTGAAACTTAGAGTTCTCATATGTTGAGATTAGGGATGTGGTCTGTTGATTCGGTGTGAGTCTAAGGCAGATCTGTGTTCCTTTTGAAGAGATAAATATCTTTCTTGTGTATTCTTATAGTGATTGAACTCTGTAACCTTCGATTGCCTGTTTCTGGGGCTTAGTGCAACCGAGCAATATCCACTTCGATTGGATCCTCAACAGGGGATTAGGTGTTTGTCACTGAACCTTTGGGGCTTCGGCCGAAAAATCCTGTTGCGTTCTTTATTTTCTGCAAGTTTAATTTTTGTTTTGAGCTCGATTGTATCTTGCAATTAATGTGTGGGTTTTTTGGCCCCCTTTCAAGTTACAAAACAATTGAGAAATGATTATAGAAAGTAATTAGTGTGTCTGTATTTATGGTTTTTTTTGGATAGAAATAGATATTTATAACTAAGAAGTGGGCTTGTGGACCATCATATATACTTAAGTGGAAATTACACCCATCACTACATTTTAAAATAAAATTCAAATTATGTCACTACTTTTTTATCCATAAATACTGCATTTTATATAGTAAAGATAGAAACACAATATATTGTATCTCATCAATTCAAGATTTGATGGCTTAAATTTATCCTCCAAACAAGCATCAACTGCATCAATTTTATTGCCAAAATTAGTCCCTAAACCCAAGCATTCCTTTTGACACAAAATCAAGGATCCCAATGCCTAAAAGTTTAACCATTACACCACAATCCTCTCCATCTCTAGATTATTTCATATGTTTTGAACTCATATATTTTGTGAAGAATCGATGTATCTGACCCCTTTGCTGTTTGTGGTTTATATGCGATGAAGTTTGTTGAATATCAACCACTAGAAAATGGATGCGATGGCAGTATATTCGATCCAAAAATTGCAAGAACGTACCTAGCAATGCAACTATACAAGCATGTCTACGGGATGATAATCAAGGATTACGAGACTGGCTTCGATCTTGTATCACAGAGCATTAGAAGGGATAGAAAGATGAAGGGAATCTTCATTACATAGGATTGATTCAGTTTAAATCCATTTGTTTTTGCTTAATGTAAAATAGTAGTACGTAGGATCTTTTCCAATTCCCACTCTAAACAATTTGACCTTAATATAGTGGGGAATGTTTTTTATTTTGGCACGTTCAGATAACACATTGAACTTATTTTGTGAAGATCTTACTATGATGTTTTAGTAGTATTTTATCATATTTTGGCGTTCGATGAAATTGTTATTATCTATATATTGTTGTGTTAAAATAAATACCGATGAGACTAATTCCATAAAGTTCTATATACATTATGTCAAGTTCTGATGGCTTTTTTTGCAGTGAAAATATGTTTATGTATTGGGACTAAATTGATAACTAATGCTTATTTTATTATTTATGTCTAATTCATTCTTTATTTTTCCCTTGTTGTGATTGCACACTTATTATTTATTTGAATTGTTGTTCGTATCGAATCATATCAATAGATCACTTTCTTACGTCAAAGAATTGTGATGTTTGATCGATATTTGCTTTAATCTGCTCACGGGATTTTCATTTGTACATAGATTTTGTTTGACTGGAATAGGATGACTATTGGCTAGTTTATGTCTGCGGGTATAATGATGTTTCACAATTGATATTTTAGCTTGTGATTTACCAAAATCATATTACATATATTAGAATGGATCGTTATGACAATTCAAATTTTGATAGAGGTGGATGTTTTCCCATTATTGTCAAGTCTTTGCTACAAAGGTCCTTAACTCACTTGGTGTGAGAAGCTCGTGTTATTACAACGGAATCAATATGAAATGGAATGATGTTAAAGGGGCTTATTAACTTGAATGATGAATTTACTGAATATCAATTCATCACAAAAACCTGCAACACATTTTGTTGAAAACTTAAGATACTTGATCAACACTATTATTGAACTCTCAGCTATATGTACACAAGAAATAAATCTTGCATAAAGGATCATGATTAAGCAATTTGCAAAGCTCTTTTCTTAAAGTGAATACAGCACCTATATATTTAGTCAGGTATTAACGGAAACCATGATTCACAATCTAATATGAAAAAGATCATTTAAATTTCAAATGTTGATATAACTTTATAAATGTGAAATTAAAAGTAATAAGATAAGCACCCCCATGAGGATCACATTGTTACTGGTAGATCTTCTTTGAATATGTGATAGTGGTGAATAACTATAATTGGATCTCTCTTTTGGAATCGGCAAAGAATCAATTTTGAAATACATAGATACAACATTCGTGATTAATAATTACAAAAGGGAGAAATTACCTGTAATCATTTTATATAAATTTCTTAAATAGAGATCACTAGAATACAACCGTCTCATGTAATTCTAAATCATTGGATTCAAATCCAATCAACCACAAAATCACCTGTTATTAGTATAATATTGGGAAGTGCATTTTTGAATTTTGAATATCCATAAGTTCAGCAATGACAATTAATGCCACCCCTATTGAATTTCCTTTATACCATCAATTATAACTTCAGGAACCGAAAGTGGATTATACAGTACTTTTGGCAATATAAAAGAGTTATATAGTAATATTGGTTATTATTGTTATGAAAAAGAGAATAAAATATAGAGAAGTCAATAGACTTGTATATGTTTAATTAAGAACGAAAATCCTATATTTATAGGGAAGAATTAGGGATACAACGGTAATAATTTCTAAAGCTGCAAGATTACAAATATCATTCACTAATAAACTTACAATTTACAATATTCCTCATTGAATGACACATTACAAAATTTCTACATCGATAAAACCTTGTTTGATATACCCAATGGGATAAAAAACAAATGAAGGAAAAATAGTACAGTTATTGTGGAGTATTAAAAATATATGCTGCCTCATTAAAACCTTATTAGGAGAACTCATTGACATAAAACCTAAGCGAAGGAAAAAGAATACAGTTATTTCCCTCGATATTGATCACTGAAAATCTTTGAGTGGACGCATTCCAATCTGATAAACCAATTTCTTGAATGTAGATGTCGACAGTGCTTTTACGAATAAATCGGCCACACATCACTTGAGCGAATTTGTTGGACATTGATGTTGCCATTCTTTTAAAGCTCATATGTATGAAAGAAATATGTTTCGACCTGTCACATTTGAGTTGTGTAATACAAGTTGCATTATCTACATACAAGATTGTTGGATTGTCTTTTGTTGAAATTAACCGTATGATGCTTGGATATGATGGATCATATTCCCCAACCATACATATTTTCGACTTACTTCATGGATTGCAATAATTTCATAATGATTTGTGGATGTTGCTATCCAGAATTGCATCATCAATCTCCATGATATGGCTGTTCCTCTACATATAAACACATATCCCGTTTGTGATTTAGTTTTATGTGGATTAGAGAGATAACTTGCATCTGCATATCCCACTAAAGAGAATCCTGACTTTTGAGAATATAATAATCCCAAATCAACAGTGCCCAGGTTGAGTTCAATTTGCAAGATAAGTTAATACTCCAATTGAACTAAGATATGGTACTTCAGGATCAAAAGCCTTTTCTCCATCTTCAATTGGACGAAATGGATCATTTTTCACATCAGGTGATCGAACAACCATAAGTGATGCCAATGAATGTGCATTATTCATATAAGAATATATTTTTAAATTTTTTCTATATATATGTATATTGATGAACAAATAATCTTTCCTTGAATGTGTTCAATTTACCAAGACAAAATTTGGTTTTTTTCAAATCTTTCATCTCAAATATTTTTTTTAAATAATTTGTAGTTTCGTTAAGCTTTTCTAGAGTTCTAATTAAATTTAAGTCATCAACATAAACTGCCACAATTACAAATTCAATATCATTTTATAAAAACATATGGGCAAATATCGTCATTTTTACAGTCTTCTTTTAACAAATATTTGCTAAGACAATAATACCACATGCGTCATTTTTATTTGGTTAATCATTACTTCAATTGATATATTTCGACGCATTTCTTTTTTTTTTTTTTCAATTTCTTACTATATGATGTAGTACATCATGTGCAAAATTGTTATCAACAATTTTTCTTTTCGAATCTATTTCTTTCCTCATAATGACATAACTTGTTGAGATATCTCAAGTTTCATAATTTCAAGTACCAGACTCTCTTTTGAGGTTTTATAATCTGTTGTGTCTAAATACCCATCAAGAGTATATACCTCCTTAATAAGACCATCTTTGTTAATTGCTCTATTTTCATTTGAAAATTTTTTGTATAAGAATTGAACACCATTATGCTTCAGGCATGTCATAGATTTATCAAATATAATGTTAACAAATTTTTCTCATAGAATATCAATTCGTGTTGGAGCATTTAAAATTGGTGTGGGAGATATTGATTATCTCTGAAGCTTTAGCGGGAAGAGATAGGTCAATTCATTCTTCAACGCACTCCCGCCTCATGTTTTTGATAGAGTTTTGATCAGTAAATGACGCTAGGTAGGATAGTGATTATCCTATTGGCTTGTTGTAGCAAATGATTCGCAAGAAAGAAGCGACAGAAAATGCCCAAAAATCAGAGAAAATACTCTGAAATCAACTCAATATTATTAATAATGTAGAATGACCAAAATTAACCCACAAGCCTGGTTAAATAGCTGCGAAATACGAATTTATGGGAAAATTACCAAAAATGGCGAAATCTCGAAATTATACCAGAATAAAATATTAAGTAAAAGAAGTAGGTTGCAAAAAATTTGGCTCAATTCGAGTTTTCTAACATATGGAAAAAGAGAAACGAAATATTACGATAAATAGCAAAAAATAACTTGAAATTGAATTTTGGAAAAGAAAACAGCGGATTTTGGGCTCAAAATTGATGCCCAACTAGCATAGTTGGGTACCCACGACGTGCGCGCCAAAGAGAGCTTTTCGGATTGGGGTCATAATAGCGATTCCGATAACTGTAGCCAAAGTTATGGCCAAATTATCAAAGACGCGTCAAATTCCCCCAATTAAGGAAATAATTGCGATTCACTTTCCATCTTTGCACCGATCCGCCATCTCATGGTATCTTAGTGCCATCATCGTGCTATATGAAAAATCAGCATTACTCGACTTGGATCCTCCTGCATCAGTAGCCTCGGGTTGGAAAGAACTCGCCCTCGAGTCACAGTAACTTCATCGGACTCCACAAAACAAGGGCTTAGGTGTTTCATATTGAAGACGTCAGAGGTCTTCAAATGGCTAGGGAGGCGCAACCTGTAAGCATTATCATTGATCTTCTGCAACACTTCACAAGGTCCAATCTTCTGCTCCTTTAGCTTATTGTATTCCCCAACTGGAAAACGATCACGAGTTAATAATGCCCAAACAAAATCACCAACATCAAACAACACTTGGCGTCGATGACTATCTGCCCGAACTTTGTACTTAATATTACTATCCTGTATGGACAGCTTCACCTGCTCATGGATACCCCGAAGATATTCAACCATCTCATCAACTTTGTTATTGAAGCGACCAACACATGGAATTGGAGCCAAATCAAGTACCCCGGATGGGTTCCGACCATAGATAATTTCAAAAGGACTCAATCCGGCGGTTCTATTTCTCAATCGATTATAAGCGAACTCTACTTGAGGTAATGCCAAATCCCACTGCTTCGGTTTAGTCCTTGCCAAGCTTCTCAAAAGATTTCCCAAACTCCGATTCACCACGTCAGTCTGGCCATCTGTTTGGGGATGGTATACACTGCTAAAATTCAACTTCGTCCCAAGTTTTGCCCCACAAACTCCTCCAGAAATGACTCATGAACTTAATGTCACGGTCAGAAGTAATTGACTGTGACACAATCTCTCTGAAATAAAGATGAGCAATCCGAGTAGCATCCATTGTCTTCCGGCAAGCCACAAAATGAGCCATTTTTGAAAATCTGTCAACCACAGCAAGAATGGAATCCATCACCCACTGTGTACGAGGTAAGCCCAAGATAAAATCTATACTGGCATCAAACCAAGGAGCTTCAGGTACGGGTAATGATGTGTATAATCCAGCATTAGTAAGAGCCCTTTTAGACCGCTGACATACATAACACCGCTCCACATAATGCACCACATCACTGCTCAACTTGGGCCAGTAATAATCAGAAGAGACCAATGCCAATGTCTTGTCTCGCCCAAAATGTCCTTCGTTATGAAGTTTACTAATAATCTGTTGCCTTAGTGAACAATCCCGAATACATAACTGCAAACCACAAAACATGTAACCATTATGTAAAACAAAATCATGTCAGTGGTTATCAGTTACATCCTGAATTATCTTCCCAAATGAAGGATCTACAGCATACATATCAGGAAATGCCTCAAATCCGACAATCTTGGTGCTCATGGTGGTGAGGAGTAATGTGCGACGGGTCAATGCATCTGCTACTCGATTCAAACTCCCTGCTTGATGCCTTAGTGTGAAAGTAAACTCCTACAAGTACGCCACCCACTTTGCATGTCACCTACTTAGCTTGTGCTAACCATTGATGTACTTCAAGGCCTCATGATCAGTAACAAGGATGAACTCCCTCTGTACCAGGTAATGGCGCTAATGCTTCAGAGTCTGAACTATGACATAGAACTCCAGGTCATAAGTGGAATAATTTTTCTTCGATCCCGATAGCTTCTCACTAAAAAAGGCTACTGGACGCCCCTCTTGACTCAGAACACCACCAATATGAACTCCAGACGCATCACAGTTTACCTCGAACACCTTTTCAAAATCTGAAAGTGCCAAGACTGGGGCCTCCGTCATCTTCTGCTTCACCAACTGAAAGCTAGCCTCTGCCTCCTCGGTCCACTGAAAATCATGCCCTTTAAGGCACTCTGTGATAGGAGCAATCAAGGTACTAAAGTTTATGATGAATCGACGATAGAAGGATGCCAATCCATGGAAACTCCTGATATCGTGCAAACTTTTTGGCTTGGGCCAATTCAAAACTGCCTCAATTTTGGATTGATCTGCATGAACACCATCAGTAGAAACAACAAAACCTAAAAAAGTTATGGAAGTTGTGAAGAAAGAACACTTATTTTGATTGATGAATAAGCGCTCCGTCCTCATTACATCAAAGACAACACAAAGGTGATTAAAATGTGACTCCCATGTCGGACTATAAATAAGTATGTCGTCAAAATAGACTACCACAAACTTCCCCATGAAAGGTCGTAAAAGCTGATGCATAAACCTCATAGAAGTACTGGGTGCGTTGGATAGTCCAAAGGGCATGACCATCCTCTCGTACAATCCATGCTGTGTCTTGAACGTGGTCTTCAACTCATCTCTAGGCCTGATTCTGATCTGGTGATATCCGCTTTTAAGGTCGATTTTTGAGAAGACCTTAGAACCGGACAATTGATCCAACATGTCGTCTAGGCGGGGAATTGGAAACCTGTGCTTCACTATAATCCTGTTAATTGCCCTGCTGTCAACACACATACGCCACGACCCATCTTTCTTCGGCACTAGTAGAGCCGGAACTGCACAAGGACTCATACTCTCACGAATGTAGCCCCTTTCCAATAATTCTACCACCTGTCGCTGCAACTCTTCAGCTTCCTTGGGACTGAGGCGATATGCTGGTCGGTTTGGTAGACTCGACCCTGGAATAAGATCGATCTGATGTTGAATATCCTTCATAGGTGGTAATCTTGGAGGAAGATCCTCCGACATCAGGTTAGAAAACTCCATCAGTAGTTGCTGCACTTCTGCCGATAATTCCAAATCCACATTCGCTGCACTATTTTCACGAGGCATTAAAGCATAAACTATTTTTTCACACCCAACCTCAACCAAGATCCTGGACATAGAAGATAGATTGGTGTTATTAACTACCAGGGTAGGGATGTTTTATTCCCTGCGAGGCGCCAAAACAATTCTCTTCCCTTTGATGCTAAGAGAATAAGTATTCTTTCGTCCATCATGGATAACACTGCGATCATGCTGCCAAGGTCGTCTCAACAAAACATGACACGCGTCCATTGATACCATATCACACCAAGCATTATCAAAATATTTTTTTTCCAATTGAAAAAGACACTAAACACCGTTTTTCTACCGTTACCTCACTGCCTTTATTCAGTCAAGACAACTTGTATGGTTTGGGATGACGATCCATCTTCAGTTGCAGTTTCTCGATAGCCTTCTCAGACACTACATTCTTACAACTGCCACTATCAATTATTAACTTTTAGACTTTATTAGCAACTGTGTAGGTTGTGTGGAAAATGTTGGTCCTCAACCAATCGTCCCCTGAATCGCCCTTGGGAGTTAGCAGGCTCTTTCGAACAACCAGGGTCTCCTGACCATCTCCATATAGCACGTCCTCATCTTCACCATCATCATACACGGCTCCCCAACTTCCTCGAACCCCTCTATCATATCCTCCTCAATCAGAAGATTTTTATTCTTCTGACCAGCAGGCTTCCTATAATCAGTCGCCCTATGCCCCTGTTCACCATACCTAAAACACTTAATACTTGAGCTGGAATTGTCCCACTGTGGTTGATAAGAAGGACGAGTTTCTAGAGGGCGAACTGGCTGACTTCCTTCACCTCTAACCACTGGCCTCTTACTCTGCTGTTTCTCTACTGCAAGTGCCCGCTGATATGCTTTGGAAACCGTCCATAATGAATGAAGGCTGAGAACATCCTGTAGGGACTGCCTTAATCCCCCCAAATACCATGCTACCATCTATTCCTCCGTCTCAGATAAATCATTCCGAGCCACCAACTGATAGAATTCCTTAGTATAATCATTGACTGATCTTGCACCTTGCCTTAGGAGCCTCTGAAACAAGGTTTAAGTATAGCCGAAAGGGAGGAAATGCCCTTTCATCTTCTTCTTCATCTTTTTCCAGTCAGTAATTTTGGATTTTCCCTGTCGCTCCGTGAACGCTTCAAAGTGTCCTCTTACCTAAAGATGGCCCAAAAATAGTCCCTACAATTTTTGATATCAACAGTTTGGCACTAGGAGGGCTAGTGAAAAATAGCCTCAACTTTCCAAAAAAAAAAAAAAAAAAAAAAAAAAAAAAAAAAAAAAAAAAATAATCAAAATAAAAAATCATGAGTTATAGCTCCACTTCCGGAAGTCAATCTCACACTCATCGCAATGAAATTGATGCCCCGTGTAGTTTCCCAAAGCGACAAGATCAAACTAGGATGAGAGATTCACAGATGATCACAAAGAGGGAGGTTGTGGAAAGGCTAACAAATACAATTAGCCGGTTGGAACGAAACCAAGCCCACATTTTCCCAGCAGACATCAAGGTAGAATCTCCAACAAAGACGAGGACTAGGAGACTTCCCACCAGAAGGCCCCTCCATTTTTCAAGAGGAGAACCCTCCAAAAGCCTTACTGACGAAGTCAGAAGCCAGGTCAACAGCAATAGAACCAGTTGTTAGAAGAGTTGGCATTGTGCTTGATAGGTTAGGCTCCCAGCATTCACTAACCCTATACGAAGGCATACTAAACCAGACCTAAAAGATGCATTGCCGATCTGGAGGCTAAAAACAAGGGAGAAATAGAAGAGTACTTTACCAAACAACATTCTCCCTTTACCGAAGACGTCTTCGCATAACCTTTGCCTGAAAAACTAAAAATCCCCTAGATGACTGCGCACGAAGGGGAAGGAGATCCTCTTAGCCACTTAGACAAGTACACTTCGTGTATAGAGTTACAAGGATCGAGTGGTGCTATTATATGTCGTGCTTTTCCCTTGACCCTAGGGGACAAAGCCAAAGATGATTTAGGAGGTTACAACAAAGGTTGGTAAAAAATTGGAATGACCTAAGTACGGCGTTTTTGGCTCATTCATGGGCTTCAAGGCTAGAACTGCGCTAAAGGAATGGCTAGTGAGCATCAAACAAGGGAAAAATGAATCCCTCAAAAGCTATCTGAGTAGATTCAACAAACAGTCCATGGAGGTTGAGAAGATATTTGATGACATTGTACTAATGGCCATACTCTCTGGATTGCGACCCAGACAAGATTCTGGTGGTCGGTACATGAGGATGGACCCACACTTACCATGAGTTCCTGAGCCGAGCTGAGAAGCACATAAGTGCGGAGAAAGCAACCTCAGATCAAGACGATGTCGGAAATGACCCTAACCTCTGCAGCACGGCAAAAGAGAAAAAGTTAGACAAAATCCTTTGACTGAAGGATTGAAAGACAGGAGGATATGGACCGCCGTAGGAACTTATCA
>NW_019264996.1:85478-91019 GCF_002742605.1 Olea europaea var. sylvestris
GTAAAAATTGTATATTTATATCATATTATAGTTTAATACAATCCAAAGTAATATAAATTACATGATGCATAAGATTTCTTTGTGTTATCAATATTTAACAAATCATTTGCTAGACTAAAAGTGGTTGAGAGATTAGATACACCACTACAAGAACTAGATTAAGATTCAGTTGAAAAAATCATTCCATAATCAGTATGAGAATTAAACGTTAATCAAAGATTAAGTATAATTAAAATTAATTTTAAAATATAATTAAAGTTTCATTTTCCAATTCTCAACACCAATTCATCACAAATTATAAATTCTCCAATTTCTCATTTTCAATTTTCATAAATCACATATTCATATTTCACGATACTCAAATTAATTTTTAATATCACAATTCATAGTAGACAATTTCTCAAATAACATAGAAATTAAAACTCAATATTTATAAGTCATATCTTATAAATTATTCAAGCATAAAATATTTAAAAATACAAAAACGAAAAAAAAAAGATCATTGACTCACCTAGAGTATTAACATATATTATTTTGTTAAATTTAGATTCAAAATTCAATCATTGCCATAATGGTTAAGCTTCTAATCATCCAAACTAAAGATCATAGGTTTGAATCCTCTCCTTAGGGAATTAATTTTGATAAATATTATAGAAATAAAAATTTTGCACAATGAAATGGAAAGGAAGGAGTTGAACTCAAGACTCGTAATATATAAATGCAAGCTCTAACCAACTAAGCGGAAGAAGGGTTTAAAAATAAAATGAACTGTCAATTATATAACCTAGAATTTTTATTTATTATCAACCAAAAAAAATTAAAAAATAAAAAAAATTCCCCAATGAATCCAGCCAGGGTAACCACCCTAGCTGCCCACCACCTAAATCCCACCCTAGCTACCACCACCTAAATCCGCCCTTCTCTCCTCCTCCCATATAGACGGTACTTAATCGTGAATTCTCTTTCTACGCCCAACAACAAACCTACCCCAAAGAAATCCCAATAAAATAAAATATTTACCATAAGAGAAATGCCAAATTAAATTAAAAAATATGTGAAAAAAATATAAAAGCGAAATTTTTCTTACTAAATATGCAACTTATACAACCATAAACTATCTTCCATTTCAGCCATAATAAACCTTCCGAGAGAAAAGCCCAATAAAATAAAATAATTATAAAAAATAAAATAAAATGATGAATCAAATACGCATAAAATATAAAGAAAAGGTATAAAAAACGAATTTTTTCTTGCCAAATATGCAACAACACTTGATCACTAATTCTATTTCGTCTCATCCATAAATGATAAATCTGTCCAAAGAAAAATACCGCAATAAAAAATAATGATAATTATAAAAAATATAAAATTATGAATGAAACATAGAATGTATAAAGACTTAGCTTCGTAAATATATCAATCAATTCTTTCACTATTATATATTAACGACCGGAATGTATCTTGGTGATTGTTTTCGATCAATTTTGTTTAACTTTTGCTTTTGTGGATGGGCGGTTGGCTTCTGACGAAAGATGAAGAGTTTTGCTTTCTGAACAATTGACTTCTGATTATTATAGAAAATCATGTATAATTTCTATCATGGAGAAAGACAAAAATAAGATGATGAAATAAAAGAGAAACATAGAAATAATCATTCCTCTTGTATTTATATTATTGAAAATCAACTTCCTATATTTATAAGTGAGAATTAGGACTGCAGGGTTCGTAATAATTAGATTGGTTACAATGGCCATTACTAATTTGTATCTAATTCACAACACTATCTAGGGATATCAACAAGTTGAGCCGAAACTCAATGTTCGTGCTCGATTCATGTAAAATCAGTGAGCTTTTTCTTGGGCCCGAACTTTTGCTCGACCAAAAAAATTAGGCTCGATCCGAGCTTTTGGCTCGGGCCTTTGAGAACCGAGCCAGGCAGGCTTGATTTTGATTTTGATATATTTTTTTTTTATTTTTTTTAAGTTAAATGAAGGCAGCAAGACAGCGTGTTGCTACTTTTTACATGTTGTTGTTGTTGTTATTATTATTATAGGCCCGTGAATTTGAACCGATGAGCCACATGGACTGGTTTGGATTTTGCCCAGCACTCCAAAATGGGGCTCAAGGGAGCTGGCCGGTTCGAGCTTTTTCCGGCCTAGCCACTGATGATCCGAGCCGACAAACCCGATTGCCATCCCTAACACTATCCTTGGATGATTTATTACGTACTATATATCTCGTTAAAAACCTTTTTGATAAAAATCCAAGACAAAAAATATTAAGCTCCTGTTCGGAGGGCATTTTTGGGCCAAAAAATTCATTTTCCTATCGTTACCACTTGCTGGCAGCCGAAACAATTGACGATTACACTCTCACGTGGGGCCCAAGTGACCAACAAACGGTCCAAAAATTCATTTTCTTTTTCCAAAAACTGTCCTCGAAACAGATGCTAAATGAAGAAAAATAAGGTACAGTTTTTTTTTGGAGTATTGAAAACAAAGTCATTATTAAACTTTATCATAAAAATTCAATGAGATAAAACCTAGGCGAAGGAAAAAAAATTACATCTATTCTTCCAATAACGTATGAAATTCTAAGTATCCTTTTTTATTTATTGGTGTATAATATACTATTTTTCATATTAAAAATAAGAAAGTGTCTTATTAAGCCTCTATCTAATGGTGATCAAAAACATATTTTTAGTAGATTTTGATAAAAGTTGATAACATATATAATTGAAAAGTTGCAAGTTCAATGAAATCTTTGATTAAAATTAATTATTAATTTTGATTTAGATTAAAATTTAGATTTCAATATCTACCAAATAGGAGCTAAGTCTAATCCTTTAAAGCATGAAGCTTGACATTCACGTTTTGCACTTTTTAGAACTTTGGGTTATACACTTATTATATGGTTAAATATATTCACATCACATTTTTTAATAATTAGATGTCATTTTATTTGCATGAAAGGATTATATTATAACATTTACATATTGACACATTTATGACTTAATTTTTTTTTATCCATACTTATTCTCAAATCAACATAAAATGTTCCCGATTATGGTCTCTCCAAAAATTTCTACAATTGTATTTTTACGTAAGCAAAATAAATAATAATGCAAAAATACGGTTAAATATTTGACCCTTATTTTAAAGTACATTAATATTTTTAGACGAAAACCATGTTTAAGGACAAGATTGATTTTTTATTTTTTATTTTTTTTATCAATGAAATATTAAAAATAAGAATATGATGAACAAAAAATAAATAAAGAATAATAATAAATAAAGATTACTGATTTTGAATATAAATAAAATGTGTTGTATTTATATCATGAGATTAGAGTTTAGATCTACTATCGTGTGCACTCGAATCTTTTACGTGAAATGGAAGAGCAGTCGATAAAAGAATGACAAAAAATGCCCAAGGCATCTGCATTTAAACGTAGTTTAAAATAATGGAACCTATAACTAATACATTTCATCAGAAGTTGAATATCTGTATTAAGTTAATCAAGTCCGATTTGAAAAGTCCCATATGATCACCGATCACGACTATACATATATTGGAACTATAAATATAAAGAAAAAACTCCATGTGCTTACACCAGTCCGATTCAGAAATAACATAAAAAAAATGGGAGTCGGATAAGAAATCAAGATCAAACAATAAGTACTGATGTCAATGCCCACTACGCATTCCAATAAAATATAATATAATAGGGAGACTGATTTCCTTGCTACTGTACATTGGAGACTTTAAACAAAAACATGTAGGAAAGCCTAGAGAGGAAAAGCTAGCACCCCATTTAATGGAAATCCAGCATCTTCCCTTCAACTTCACAACTTTCTTTCTTTTCATATCCTTCACCTTTCTCTTAGTTAAGCTATGGAAGAAATCGAATTCCCTTAATCAGAACAAAAGATTGCCTCCGAGTCCGTGGAAGCTGCCTTTGATAGGAAACCTACACCACTTGGTAGGTGCACTCCCGCATCATTCTCTTAGAAAGTTTACTGCAAAATATGGTCCCATCATTCATCTGCAGCTCGGTGAAGTTTCTATGATTGTCATATCGTCTCGTCAAACTGCTAACGATGTACTCAAAGTTCATGATCCTGCTTGTGCTGATAGACCAGAAAGTATAGGAAGTAAAATTATGTGGTATGACTATACTGATATTGCCTTTAGTCCATATAATGAATATTGGAGGCAAATGCGCAAAGTATGCATTTTGGAGCTCTTAAGCACAAAAAATGTCCGATCATTCGGCTCCATAAGGATATAAGAGGCTTTACGTCTGATTAAGTCTATTCGGTCATCTTCAGGAGAATCTATCAATCTAAGCGAGAAAATATTCTCATTTAATAGTTCGATGACATGTAGAGCAGCATTTGGTCAAGTACCGAGGGACAAATACACCTTGATAATGTTGATGAAGGAAGGTGCAGCCTTGGCTGGGGGCTTCGAATTGGCTGATTTTTTCCCATCATTAAAGTTGCTACAGGCCATGAGTTGGAATAAAAGTAGATTGTGGAAGATGCGTGCTAAACTTGATTCACACTTGACTCCATGATTGGCGAGCATGAAGATAAACTGGGTACAAAGAAAAGAGGCAATATTGGGGAGTCCGATGGTGAAGACATAGTTGATGTTCTACTTAGATTACAGCAGAGTGGGGAATTATCTATTCCAATAACTAATGACAACATAACGGACAGGTAATAATTAGCGTTATGGTTGCAGGATTTGTTTTCCGCTGGAACTGAAACTTCATCTGCAACAATAGAATGGGCGATTGCAGAACTAATGAGAAATCAAGATGTGATGGCAAAGACACAAGCTGAAATAAGACAGGTTGTCAAGGAGAAAGGGACCGTTGAAGAGAGTGATGTTCAACCACTGAAATATTTGAAGCTGGTAATCAAGGAAACTTTAAGGCTTAACCCTTTATTTCCTTTGCTTGCAAGAGCGTGCAGGGAAGAATGTGAAGTCAATGGATATACTATACCCATTAAAGCCAAGGTCATGATAAATATATGGGCTTTGGGAAGAGATCCAGATTATTGGGATGATCCTGAAAGCTTTAAACCAGAGAGATTTGAGAGAAATTCTATTGATTTTTTGGGAAATAACTTTGAATTTATTCCATTTGGAGCAGGAAAGAGGTTTGGGGAATTTGGTCAGATGATCCACTTGGACAATGATTTTGGACAAATAGCCTTTGACCATTATTAAAATGGAATAAAAAAATTTAAAATGTTTTAACTGATAAAATGACAAAATTGTCCTTCAATTTATATCAAATTATTCACCAAACTTCTTTCATTTCACCTTCTTCTTTCTTCTTCCCTTTTCCTGTGAAACCCTATTCCCCAAACTTGAATTCCAAACCCATCTTATTCACCTTAATTTTCACTATATTTCAATATTACAAAAAACTTTTCTTTGACTCTAGTTTATTTCACATTACTTTACCCTCTCTTTGGTACAAGTTAAGACAACAAAAAAGGTAATTTTTTCTACGATTTTTTTTTT
>NW_019264996.1:93745-122995 GCF_002742605.1 Olea europaea var. sylvestris
GTCGTTACGACGTAACTTTGCCTAAGATCTGTCTAACAATCAAACTTTAACTTTGCTAGTTTTATGACGGTATTAGATTTCCTTGACGAGAAGCACATAGGCATATTGTGTCGATCTTACTTATGGTCCATGTATTCGTTGCGTGATATACAATTTTCTGAGGAATTGCTCGATGCATTGTTATGTCGGCTACTTAAACCAGTTGATGGAGATGCCCTCCATTTTGATCAGGGGGCAATGTAGCTACATTCTCTATATTCGAGTTTGCCCTCATCATCAGATTGAAATGTACGGGTGAAGAAACATTGAGGGCCCATGTTTCGAGAAATAGGAGGCTGCTGAATGAATATTTTTCATGGGTAGACGATAGTGACTCTGGTGCGGTTGGGAGAAGTATTCAAGGAGTGCGACCACATGTTTGATAAGTTGAAGCTAGGCTTGATGCTCATCCTCAAGAGCGTACTCAGGTGTTAGCACAAGAAGACGTCGATTAACATTTTTCATTTGCAGGTTGTCGATGATATTGATATCTTCAACAACTATCCATGGGGACAGAGGTGTTTTACGAATACCTTTCATGTCTTTAGGAGAGGTATTCGATGTCTAAAGGGAGTAGGCTCGAGTGCAAGTATGATGCATATGGCCTACCGTTGGCTTTGTAGGTAAATGTTTAATATAATGAATTATCTAGATATTCTATTAAATTTTATATTTTATAATTGTAATTGTTGTAGATATGGGTATACAAGGCTACCCTCATATCGGCTAGCCGATATGCGAGGAGAGGAGAGACATGCTGCCCTCGGATGCATCACTGGCGGGTACAAGACAAGTCACTTGTCAAACAATTATCAGCTCTTCTTGACAATCCTGAGGTACGTATTACACATTTACGATTTATGTTGTATGTTATTTTGAAATCTTGATACATGGCCATTAACTCGGTAAAATGTTAATATGTCAGTTTGAAGTCCTCATCGAGTAGACACGTCAATCAAGGAGGAAGGTCAGAGTTATCTTCGCGGATTGTTTGTTCAGGTTGCGCCACATGATCAGATGTTCGAGTTAGGTGTGGATTGAGATAGGGTATGTTGATTAAATATAATTTGTTGGCTGTCGTCTTAATTTTTTAATTAAGTTTTTCATTTGTAATATTCATTTTTTTATAAGCGCCATCCAATATTACCTCCACTAAGGGGATCACCTCTTGCACATAGTCATAGTACTTCGATGGATGATTTATTCGAACTCCTGACTGCATTTATGGGAAAGATGAGAGTCGACATGGCGGAGTTATGAGATGATGTCGTGATGCTACGAGCTGGGTTAGAAAACCTTCATGTTGAGGTCGTAGTGATACGAGGCGACATAGTAGGCTTGCGAGGAATTAGCGGCTTTCGGGATGGAGGGAATCATGGAGGGACTGGCGGTTTTCGGGATGGATGGGATGACGGAGGGCCTAACGGTTCTCATGGGCGAGGGAGTGATGGAGGACATGATCATATGGGGTATGATAACTCATCATGGCCATCGAATGCTGCATTCGAGTCATTTTTTCATATACGATAGAGGGTGCTGCTCTGATGGAGACGACGGAGGGGATACATGGGATGGTGCGGAGGGGGCATAGGAGGAGGATGTGGCGCAGGAGGAGGATGTGATTTATTTTTTTCTTCATTAAGTCTGCCACTCATATTACCACCAAGATTCATAGCTTGATTTCTTTTATGAACAACCAGGCTTTCTGGTTGACCTTCAGATCTAACCACAAGATGCTTTATCCTTTCCTTTGACGGTAAATCTTCATAGACCTCATCAATTGTGAGAGTATTACGACTATAGAAAATAGTGTCTCTAAAAGTCATATATGAGGATAGAAAAAATCACAACAAAATCAAACCAAGATAATCCTCATCATATTTAACCTACATAGTCTCAATATCAGCTACAATTTCTTTAAAAATTGTCAAGTAGTCCTCCATAGACGTACATTCACATATAAAGGAGAATACAAGTATTGCTTTAGTGTAACTTACTGTTCAAACTCTTTGTCATGCAAACCTGCTCCAATTTCAACCACAATCTTCAAATCTTTTTTCCTTAAAAACATCTTAAAGAATATTATTTGAAAGATGTAGATAATTTTGGGACAGGACTTTTCGATCCCTGTGTTGCGTTTCTTCGTGCGTCCAAGTAAATGGCATTTTATCAAACCTTAACTGGGCATCTTCCAAATCCATCTGTGTGAGCACAACTCACATCTTTACCATCATAGTTTAAACCTCGTATTTGCTATCCAAAAGTGGAATATTATATTTCATCGTTGCCATGCGAAAAATCAACCTTGCTTTGATACCAGTTCGTTACGAATTGCGTAAGGTAATATGTGCAAGATGAAATAAACAAACAATCAAGAACACCAAGATAGAAAAAACCATGGATAGAGGAAGAGAATTCAATAAACTAAAATAATGATTTTGCTATAAGATTTGGTAATTTCAACCAAATTTAATGTCTCCCTAATGTTATGAAGCTACAAGTCATAGAGTATATATACATCATAAAAACTATGTTTTCAATGAAATGAGCGTCAAAAAAAGTGTTAAAATGTGAAAAATGCCTAAATCGGATAAAATGACCGCTCAAGTTGCGTGCCTTATGCACAACGAGCAACCTCACTAGCTCTCAAGTACTCCAGACTCCCTGTTCTGAGTGCTCAAGTAGAAGCTAAGCATTCAGCGAGCAAAATTGCCTCGACTTTTTCTCCTTGGTCCATATTTAGACTTTGATATACATCTTCAACGAAAACACCAATTCCCAATCAATCGAAACATCAATTTCCAATAGAATTTGATCACAATTCAACAACATTGTTACAAAAAGTTTTAACCCTTTATATCGTGTAGAAATAGGGGGATTTGGTGATATAAATCATGGTCTAGTTAGGCCATACCTTATCACTGTAGCATGTCATATAGCTTATTATAAAGAATCATGTTTTAGTTGGTCTTTAGGAAGAGATTAACCTAACGTCCTTTGGATATTTGAGCTTGAGGATTTGATACACAAATAATGAAAGTGTGGGTATAGGGGTTTGTCTCAGTCTTTGGCTCATGAACTTGGCTGAGGACGTCCTCGACCAAGTCATCTTATGGGAACCCCTCTTTATGCCACGTGAATACTATGTAAGATAGGGTAAACAATAGCCTCAGGTGGAAATATGAAGCTTTCTTCATTGGTTGGACTTCTTGTTAGATTCTCCTCCTTCTTCTTTTTTTTTTGCTATCCATGAATTAACAATTAAATCGAAGCAAACATTGTACCAATGGAATTATTTGATCAAGAAGTTATATTGTTCTACTTGGATTAATACTAGTGTGGTTTTCTTTTTTTAATCATGGGTTTGCTTGTTTCTCCTATATATTTACTTCTTGAATTTTTCATGCATGATATATTCTCAAAACATTTTTTGATCTAGGTTTGAGTTTAGCTTATAATTTCGTAAAGAAGTTTCGACCAGATGACTTAGATTCATCCTCTATCCTCTTAGGTGTCTGAATTAGGATTGTTCACCTCGTTGGAATGAGGCTACCTTAGGTAAACGTCCTCAATCACTGCAAATGACGATATTCAAGTTGTTTCCAGACTTAGGAGGTTTTGATGTAGATTGAAGTAAGAATCTAGATGTAGGTCGAGCTGGACTCTCTTGTTTTGTCAAATGACTAGTTGAGCCCTTTGAATTTAGGTTACTTCTAGTGAAAATTATTTAATGTCTAAGATTAGGGAGAGAAAGCTGAATGGAAGTTAAGGAAGAGTATTATCATTTTCAAATCTATAGAACTTATATATTACTCGAACCTGATTATCGAGCTAGCAAACTATCTCTAGATCGTGTGACTTTGAACATGTCTATTTTCATTAGTTACCTTAGGCCATCTCCAATGGTAGCACCAAAACACCAAATTTCACCAAAATTTGGTACGAAGACTCTCCAACGTGGCACCAAAGGTTGCACCATTTTGGTGCAAACGGTGCAAAGTCATGTTTGTCCCTTTTTCTCATTTTCCAAAGTAATTGATAGAGGGTATTTGTGTCATTTGTGTTATATATTTTTTAATACAATAATTTTCATAATAATAATAATAATAATAATAATAATAATAATAATAATAATAAAGCAACAAGATCAAGTTGGTCAGGATTAACCTTTCATTTCTATGGTCGATGCTAATATAGGGCCTCTTTACCATTCTGTATAAATGGGCCAATTCTGTTCGATAATGAATATCGGGGCCGCTCATTTCATTTAAGACGCGAAATCGGAATCCTTTTCATTTTACTTCGCACGATCTTTCAAAAAATGGATTCCTATGCAACCCCTTTGGAAGTATTACCTGAATGGTCCCTGACTTTGTCCGTGTCAACAAACAATGGTTTCATTTGGCTCTTTTGAATCTTGCTTGAGCCGGAGGATTGGTCGATGAAATATGAACCGAAGACTGAACTTCTGAAAGAAATGATTACTTAATTACAATATTGATTTTGGAATATGTATATTTTGTGGCAATTGCGTTGAGTTATTGTCCCTTTAGTTTTCCCCCCTCGTCCCGGGCCATCGCACGAAAAACTATAACCGAAATCTGGTTGGAGAGCTAGATTCACCTCAATTATTTGCCTTTTCTTTCGCATCAAACTTGCATGCCCAGTAACCCATGTGTGGTATGAAATTGAAACCATTTAGGTTGAAAGCCATCATATTTTTTTCCACCAAGAACGTTTTCTAAAACTCTTCAAATCAAGATCGAGAAAAGGAAGTTTTCCAAATGGTTCAATGGGAGCAAGAATTTCCATTGGAACATTTCGTTTCTGAGCAGAAGAGCTGTTTGTAGAGGCGTCCCTTTTGAAGCTAGAATTGATTTTCCATGTGCTTTGATTTATTATTTGGGAGGAATAAAGAGAATTTTCTACATAAATTGGAATTTGCATTTTTCATTTCCGGGATTTTAGTCCCGATTAGGAAGGGGCTGGAGAAACTTTCTCCTCCTTGAGGCAAATACTTTTATGTGTCCAACCTGGATATGCAGCATCGTACGTTGGCACTAGACGCTCCCAAAATGGGTCAATTTTATTGTAGAGTCGTATGCAATGCACAAAAGATAATGCCCCTACGGTTGTTCAGCCAATTTGAAATGTTACGAAATCCCCCGCTCTTCCAGAATTCTTAAAAGAAGTCTATGGGATCAAATGGGTTATGGAAGAAGTTGATCGTTGAAATGATAATTGATAATACAACAGAACTACAAGCCATCGATTCATTTTTTGAAGCTAATTTGAGAAAAGCTGAAGGAAAGAGACAAATAATTGAGGTGAATCTAGCTCTCCGCTGTTAAACGATCCTCTTCGGATAATTTGTCCAACCTTAAATTGAATTAAATTGGAATGCCCGTGCTTCCTTTGTTGAAATAAGGACAAATGATTTTATAAAGCAAGCCATCGAAAACAATTCTTGAATGAGGCCAGGGATGAATTGAAAAAGAAATCTTTATTGGTTTACGTACTAATGAAGATCTTTATACTGGAGCTCTTTTCTATTATTTCATTCTACGGGGGATTTCGTGACATTTCGAATTGGCCTTTATGAATTCCAAGGTACTCCTTTACTTTCAATTAGTTAACCATAGACATATTTTAGTTAATGGGTGATGATTAAGTTGCGAAAACTTCTGGATAGGTAATGCGGAATTCGTCAATGAAAGGGTATAAAAAAACGAAGACAAGAATCAAATAATTTTCTGTGGTGAAACAAAATATCTCTCATTTCCCCCTCGAATAGATTTTTTTCTTTTTTTTTTTTTTCCAAAAGTCTTGAATGTGTTATCATGTTCCATCAACACACTAAAAGGGTTATACGATATACATGAGGAAAAAAAAGTAAAAGGTCTCGACAAGAAAATAAGAAATTATTCCATCGAACAGACGCCGCCTGGGGCTTTACCAGGTTAAAAGATAAGTATTTTTTTTAATTGACCCATTACTAATTTCAAATAGCACGTTTGTCTATCTAGGGCCAATCTACGGTAGAAGAGAAGGTTCCATAGGAACAATTATTTATTTCGAAAATCGATTTTACGGTATAGAAGCTTATGACCTCTCCATCTATGCTTTGTGGTAATGATTATAGAAATGTTTGGTACATGTTGGACCAGATCTAGAATTGTACTCAACAGTTTGTGTAGGTAAGTTTTCTTCTTCCTTATGTAAAACGGGAATAAATAAATCAATCAAATTCCGGCTTGATATTGAAGAAATGATTTTAATTTTTTATTATTTTTCTTTATTTCTTTGTCTTTTTGAAATAGAAAATTTTAGAAGAATTAGATTGGAAATTATTATTATTATTATTATTATTATTATTATTATTATTATTACAATAATAATTATTATTATTAATTTAATATTGTCGCTAATTTAACGTAATTATTTATTTAGTTATTTATGTATTTGTAAAATAAACAAATAAATAATTTTTCAAATAAATGTATTATTTAGAATAAAAAAAGAGATGATTAAACACTGTTTATTTGGTGTAAGTTTTGGTGTAATGGTTGGAGATTATTTTTAATTTGGTGTAAAATTTGATGAAAAATGGTGCAAATTTTGGTACAGAATTGGAGATCGCCTTATGTTACCTGTTCACCATTTCACTCAATTTTGTCCCAATGTCTGGTGGGACATTATAGGGATCTTCATTTTCTAACATATTGTTATATTAATCATTTAATCAATATGAAAACATAGTTAATGTGTGATATTAGGTTACTCAATTGAATAAATTGAATTACATTTATCTGATTCACATTAGGTAAAAACATAATTATCACAAATGATTTTTAGCCCAATCTTGCAGTGACTTAAGATTAAATATGGTGAAAAATATGGTGAACATAATTCCATTCTTTGGTGGAGATCAAGAAACAATGAATTTTTGTTATTTCATAGTTCTATATTTGTTTTTTTGGTTTAAATTTTAGTTGGGTACTAGTTATCATGCAAATCCAAAAACATAAGATCATAATCTTTTTGTTCTTAGTGGATTTTGCATAACTAAATGTTTTAGAGTTTTTATTTGGGGCCTGTTCGATAGTGATTATAAGAATTAATTTTTTTATCGTTAGAAAGAAAAGTGGATCTCACCTGTAAGTGAAGAAGTCAAAAATGACAGCTGGAATAGTGAAATAACGATTAAAGATTGATTTTTTGAGGTAAAAAATTAGAATCAAACGGGGGCCAAGTCTTACCATTGAAATTAATGTACATGTTGCTTAGTATAATGCAGGCATTTAATTTGACAAATCTGAACCAAATAATAAACTAGTGAATAATGTTATTTAATTACTATTGGCTAAAGTAGCCCTTTATGTTGATTAAAGGTGCCTGAGTAAAGTCAAATTTGTTTGTTAAAATGATTCATGCTAAGGAAGAAAATGCTTGCCCAACATTTAATGCTGTGGTTGAAAAATTCTTTTTTTTTTTTTACCTCATATAGCCGAAATATGTACAAGAAATGCATGGGGTACTTTGCATGTTTTCATTGAAATTTTAGCACTGTAATTAATGAGGTATGTAGATAAATTCACTATAAATACTGGATGAAGCTGAAGAAAAGACATACATAGTAGGAAATTGAGAGAATTGAAAATCGTGAGTAAAGAGAAAAAAATAGTAAAGAGATAGATAAAATTATAGAGAGAAAAATATTGTGTTCTTCTGAGTGTTTCCTATTACAAGAGATTAATTGTTGTTATGTCCTTGTATTTATAGACTGATATTGTAATCTCCTATTATAGTGAAATTCTCTTATACTTGCCCGTGGACATAGTCTAAATTAGTTCAACTATGTAAGTTTTTGTGTTCATTTTTAACGGCATTTTCTCAATTTCACTTTACTTGCAAGTCAACTTTGACCTACATTTTCCAAATAGTGGTATCAAAGCGAGGTTTTGTGTAGGGTTGTTGTTTACTATTTACATACAAGTTACTATTTTCAGTTATAATATTGGTGAACAAAATGACGGGAAAGTATGAAATTGAAAAGGTCAATGGAAACAATTTTCTCATTGTGGAAAATGAGAATATAAGCAATTTTGAGAAAAGATAACAGCTTGGCGGTAATTGGACAAAGGCCCGTCAAGATCACTGAAAATGGCAAGTGAAATGAGATGGATGGCAATGCAATTTTTAATCTGTACCTAGCGCTGGTTGATAGAGTATTGTCAAGTGTGGCAAAAAAGAAGATGGTCAAAGATATATGGGAAATGCTGACAAAGTTGTACGAGGCCAAATCGTAACCGATCACAACCTCAATACTCTATTTTCACAGCTTACATGCGAGTTGAAGGGCTAAGACCTTACTTTAAAGTTTATCAAATTCATATAATCAGCTTAACCAACAGCCTTGAAAGACTAGTCTTCAATGTTGTTGCAGCTACGGTTCTAAAAGAAGAAAGTCGACCTAATAAGAAGAAGGACATATTGACAAGTTCACATTAGGCAAAAGTTTTGACGATGATGAGAGGGAGATCAACGGAATGTGGCTTTAGTAGGAGTCATAATCAGAGTAGATCAAAATCTAGGAGTAAGAAGAATGTCAAGTGTCATTATTGTAGTAAGAATGGGCACTCAAAAAGGGACGTTTCTTAAAAAAAAAAAAAAAGTCAAAAGAAAAGGTCTTGAGACATCAAAAGCTCAGGATTGTCTAGCAAGTACCTCAGATAATGGTGAAATTTTATATAGTGAGGCCATGATAGTTGTTAAAGGTTAAAAGTATTTTTTTGATGTTTAGCTTATGAATTCAGGAGCCACATGGCACATGACACCAAGGAGGTAAATGGTTCCATCAATATGAACCTACCTCAGGAGGATTTGTATTTATGGAGAATGATCATGCCTTGGAGATCCTTAGTATTGGTACAAGCAAAATGAAAATGTATATTGGTATATTTCTCACTATCCAGGAGGTACACATGTAATAGACTTGAAGAAAAGTCTATTGTCTTTAGGACAATTAGATAGATTGGCTGCAAGACCTATGTACAAGATGGGGTCATGAATGTAATCAAAGGCGTGCCTGTGGTAATGAAATCAGAAAAGATAGTTGCAAATTTGTACATGCTTAAAGGAGAGACACTGCTAGAAGGATAAGAATATGTCACATCGACAAGTTTAGTAGAAAAATTAACGATGATGTGGCACCGTAAGCTTGACCACATATTAGAACATGGTTTAAAAATTCTTTCAAAAGAAAAGCTTCTTCTAGGGCTCAAAAAAGTTTTATTACTCTTTGAGCATTGTGTTACTAATAGGCCACACAAATTGAAGTTCAACAGTTCCACTGCTAGAAGTAAAGCTATTATAAAGATGGTTCATTCTGATTTTTGGCTAGCACCAGTTTTATCCTTAGGAGGTGCAAGATACTTCATATCTTTCATTGATTACTTCATGAGATGTTAGGTATATCCAATCAAGAGGAAGGCAGAGGTGTTTATAGTCTTCAAAATATTCAAAGCACATGTGGAGCATGAATCTGAATAGAAGATCAAGTATCTGACGACTGACAATGAAGGAGAATATACTGGTGATGAATTTGATAATTTTTTTCAATTAGAAGGTAACAAGAAACAGTTCACGATGACGTACACTCCATAGCAAAATGGAACGGCAAAGCAGATGACCAGAACATTGCTAGAAAGAACAAGAGCAATGTTGAGATTTGTGGGGCTAGCCAAATCATTCTGGGTAGAAGCTATCAAAATTGACTGTTTTGTGATCAATCGATCACCATCAAACATAAATGATTTGAAGACACCTATAGAAATATGGACTGGTAAGCCAATTGATTATTCTCGCTTACATGTATTTGGAAATCCTGTGTGACCAGAACATTGCTAGAAAGAACAAGAGCAATGTTGAGATTTGTGGGGCTAGCCAAATCATTCTGGGTAGAAGCTATCAAAACTGACTGTTTTGTGATCAATCGATCACCATCAAACATAAATGATTTGAAGACACCTATAGAAATATGGACTGGTAAGCCAATTGATTATTCTCGCTTACATGTATTTGGAAATCCTGTCTAAGTTATGTACAACACTCAAGAAACATCAAAGTTGAATCGAAAATCCAAAAAATGTATTTATTTGAAGTCTGACCATTGAAATTTGTGTACATATTGTTTAGTATATTGCACGCATTTAATTCGACAAATCTAAACTAGGCAATAAACTAGTCAATAATGTTATCTAACATAACTGATGTTATTGTTGGCTAAAGTAGCCCTTTTTGTTGATTGAAGTTGCCTAAGTAAAATCCTTTTTATTGGTTAAAATGATTCACGCATTAAATGCCGAACATGGCATTTACTGTTAAGGAAGAAAATGCATGCCTAGCATATAATGCTAATGTGGAAAAATTCTTCTTTTGCCTCATATAGCCGAAATATGTATAGAGAATGCAGCCAACTTTGCATGTTTTCATTGAAATTTTGGCACTGTAATTAATGAGGTAAACGGCCAAATTCACTATAAATATGGGATGAAGCTGAAGAAAAGAAATCCAGAGCAATAGCAAATTGAGAGGAATTGAAAGCATTGAGTCGAGAGACAGATAAAATTATAGAGAGAAAAATATTGTTTTCAGTTGATTGTTTCCTACTTAATTTTTCATATTACAAGAGAGATTCATTGTTGTTATCTCCTTATATTTAGAAAGTGTTATTGTAATCTTCTACTATAGTGAGATCCTCCTAACTCGCCCATGAACGTAGCCTAAATTGGATTAACCGCGTAAATATTTGTATTCATTTTCAACTGCATTTTCTCAATTCCACTTTACTTGCAAACCAACCTTAACCCACATTTTCCCTAATAGTTACAACTTCTTTTCACATGACATTATACAATATGCTCAATTAAATGTAAAATTACGTAATTCATTTAATTGTATATCTCATTTAATGTCCCTTATAAGTACCATTCACCATTGGTATGCTTAAAATCAATTAATTTGTATTATAAACAATTCTAGAAGAAAGTATAAAACTAGAATAGGTATACTATGTCGATAGTGTCAGAGTAGATTAAGGTGAATTATATTTTAAAAGTTTTTTATTCATATTTGCACCATTTCTTTTATGCTAAATGGATTAAATAATGCAGGGTAAGGATGCGAGTTGAGGTCGTATAAGAGAGTGCAAATAATTTTCTTTTGAATGAAAAACTTATAAATACGATATATTTTAAACTATCCTAATACTAGTTGCCCAGTACTATTTTCTCTAATTTTCTGTATAATTTCTTATATGTTTTAAGTTGATTTTCCAAACTTAGCCTGAATGCTAACATTCTAAACATTCATTGATTTATTCAATACATGCAAACTTGATTTTGCAAATCAAAAAATTGACTCTTTGCTCAGTTAATTTGTAATTTGAAAATTAGTAAAGGATGAAGTTAATTTTAAGTTGAGTATTATAGCTCTATTTACGATGTTTAAATGTGAATGACCTGAAAAATTGGGTGAAATTTAATATTTACTTTATACGAGCTATTCAATCTCCTTTTAAAGTTGTTCTATTCAAGATCTAAACTTTGAAATATAAGATTAGGACAACTTAGTTTGTTGGAGAATGTAGTGCATTGGTCTTAAGAACTCTTGATTCGTATAAGGATGTTATTATAATAATGGGTTAAAAAATGCCGATGCAAACCAGCTTAAAATGATTCCATGTGAATACAATGGATAGAATTGTATTTTATCTTCTATTAAATGTAGCAATGCACCATAGAAGAGGTTGAAAAAGAGATCTCAAATAAAATGAAGTAAAGAAAAAAATTAAAGAAAGAGATTTACATCACAAATCCTAAATTGCGATGAAATTCAACAGACATAAACGTTATATATGTTTGTAGCAAAATTTCTTTGAAAAGTTCGTAATGGATTTGATACAGGTTTTACGAGGAACAAACAAGTTCTTTGCAAAACACGATGCTAAATTTCTTCAAACTTTATTAGAAAATTCTTTAATATTAATGAAGGATTTTAGCAACATACTGATTTCTTCATAAATTTGGCACCTTTCATTTTATATCATTCTTTACTTTTGGACGTCCTTGGAAAATCTATTGCCTACAATCACAATTTGGTCATATTTTACCTTTGCTTTAAAATTTCGTGATCCATATTGCGATCGACCAAGACAATTGCAAATTCTGTTGATGAAAATCTCAATCTTAGCATTTTTATTTCTACTTTTTAGATTTTGTGGCACACTTTGGTATAAATTTTGAAAATCGGAATTATTTTTTACTAACAATCCAATTTTTATTTTATTTTTTTCATATTTTTCAACTTTGTGAAGAAATTTGCGAACATATTTTCTAGAGGGAATGATTCAAATGGCTTTAACTAATCCAACCAATTTTTGGTGGGAAAAAACAGATAATGACCAGAATTTGTATGGAAACAAAGAACTAAACAAATGGCTATAATTGAATCCAAGAACTTTCATAGTTTTCGAGCATTTTGTCATTTGAGATAATATTAATATTTTGTACTCTTGAGTTAAGATTATGTTCAACCGATTAGCTAACTTTACCAACAAATATAGAAATTAAAGCGTGTAAGAAAATAAAAAATTGAAGAACACGAGATTTTTTGCCCTAAAGTAAGAGGTTCAAAACTAAGTTCCTAATACCCTTTTGAGCTTTTGCCACCAGAAGAAACCACTGGATTAAAATTGAATGAAAGAAACCATCCAAAGTTATAATTCCAAAGCACTCAGAGTGAATCACTTAAGATAACATCAGATAAGCCCCTCGATCTATACATTTGTTCACTCAAGAACACATTACTCAAACAATATATTGATCACTCAAGATGTACATTCGGTTGAGAAGGATTACAAGATTTTTCGCTCTAGAGAAAAAAAAGAAGACGAGAAAACTTCAAGAGTCGGTCAAAAAAATGAAAAATGGATTCCAATCTTCATAACCCTAGGCAAATGAACGATCAAATAAGAAGTTACTAGAATGTCAGCCATCCAACCGTTGTTAGAGTTGACACTTGGCATCATCTTATGCATCAAGCCTACTAATTAAATCGCATTTCGTAAAACACATTTTTGTAAAGATGTAAATGATGTCAACTATAAACCATCTATCCGGATAAAGTTTGAAATAACAATCCAATCAGTAGCCTAATCATCACTGTGCCACATTTCTCCATGATCTCCACCTTGGTACAATGATTCCAATTTAAACTAAAGGTGGTTCCTCCAATACATGACATCATTTGCACAGTTTCCTGATACACAAATCAACAAGTGTTAATATTCAGTTGACTTAAACAATCCTGAAATTTGTTTAAAGGCATCACCTTGGTACCTACATCAACAGGATTAAAATAAGTAGAAATCTTTTCAAGTTTCACAATTCCTTGTACTAGTTCATTATTATCCTTTGCCTTTAAAGTGATAGTTCCTACTTTCTTTACCTGACATGTCATATTGCCCATTAAAACTTGACAACCACATTTTCAAACTCAGTAAACCACTCTCTATTTCGACACATGTGAAATGTGCAGCCTGAATTAAGAATCTATGCTTGACTAGGTGGTCTGTTTATAGCAACATTAACTTCATCAATGTTGGCTTCATTGTTATATGCCAAGTCCGCAACACCATCAATTTTGGACTTATTTCTCATATCATTAAGACTTTTGGGACAATCTTTGATAAAATGGTCCTCTCATTGACAGTAAATACATTTCTTCCTTTTGTTTTTCCTTTCATTTTATCTTTAAAATTTTCCTTCTTCTTGTGTCCTAATTTCTTATTGAAGTTAACATTCTTAGGATTAAATTTGGATTTTTAGCCATCAAGTTTTCCCCATTGATAGATTCTTTCCATTCAGACCTTAATTATAACACTTTGTTTCTCAAGGCATTGATAATCACATCAGTAATTAGAGTTTCCCTTCCATATTCAATAGCATTTTTAACATCTTTATATTTATCACCAATTAAATTCAATAAGACCACAGCCAACTGATCTTTTCAAAGTTTCTCATCATATTTGCTAGGTCATGGGATAATCTATTGAATCTATCAATATTAACCTCAAGATCAAGATATGGGTCTAGTTTAAAACCAAAAAAATTGTTTTAGAAGACATACTTTATTTGGAATGGTTTTATTCAAGTAAGTATTTTCTAACTTTTTCCACAGTTCTGTAGCAGTTTTTGTTTCTCCAATTTGTCAAACTACATTGTTGGACAAATGTAAAAAAATTGAGCTCCATGCAGTTTCATCAAGTTCCTTTTTCTTATTTTCTTCCAAATCATGTGGCCATGTCTCATCAATGGCCTTCGCACATTTTTGTTGAAGTAAAATTGCTCTCATTTTCTGGTACCAGAGACTAAAGTTTCCCTTACCATTAAAGATATCCAATTCAAAATTTGAAGAAATCATGATCAAAAAATTTGAATGTCAACAATGTATGCAGATCACACTAACACTTCAAGAGTATATAAAATTTGTATAAACAATATTACATTAATATCATAGCAATTTATTCCAAAGAAAAAAAAGTGATGCCAGCAAAGAGTACTATATCACAAAGAACAAGTACAAGTTATAGTATGCTATACACAATAATCAAGAACTCATGCAGATGATTTAAATCTAGATCTTTGATCAGGACAATCCTCAAATTCCAAACAACTCAAAGTGTTCCTGACAAAGGAATTGCCAAGAATATCTCAGATTTAGCATTTTGAACATGTTTGTAAAGGGACTTTAAGTATAAGCAAGTGTTTTGTATTGTAAATCTTAAAATAAGAATGATCTCACCAGATCCCTTTATTAAGGTATCAGGAAATAACAGAAACACTACTGAACAAGTATCAAACTTTTAGATCTACTGTAATTGGGACCAAGAACGACCGTCTAATTGCTCTGATACCACTATTAAGATTAGGTTCAATCGATTAGCCAACTTTACCAAAAAATACATAAATTAAAACGTGCAAGAAAATAAAAAATTGAAGAATACAAAAATTTTTCACCCTAAGGCAAAAGGTTCGGGACAGATTGGAAGAAACTGCTGGATTAAAATAGAACCAAAGAAACCATCCAAAATTACACTTTCAGAGCACTTAGAATAAATCACTCAAGATTACATCACATAAGCCCCTTGATCTATACATTTGTTCACTCAAAAACACATTACTCAAACAATATACTGATCACTCAAGATGTACATTCGATTGAGAACAGTAACAAGATTTTTCTTTCCAGAGAAAATGAAGAAGACGAGATAACTTCAAGAGTCAGTCAAAAAAATGAAAAATGGATTGAAATCTTCAAGACCCTAGGTAAATGAACGATCAAATAAGAAATCACCAGAATGTAAGCCATCCAATCGTTGTTATGGTCGACACTTGACATCTTCTTATGCATCAAGCTCACTAAGGAAATCGCATTTCATAAAACACATTTTTGTAAAGATGTAAATGACGTCAACTATAAACCATCTATTTGGTCAAAGTTTCGAACAACAATCCAGTCAGTAGCCTAATCATCATTGTGCCACATTTTTTCACACTCTTGTAATAGTTTCAACTTCCAAATCATTAAAGTAAAATAGTGATTCCTAGATAATCTCTAGCGAATTCAAATATATGACTATTTTGTATGAGGAATTCAACATTTTGTACAATAAGTCACAAGACACCGTGCCAATCCCAAATCAACAAAAATTATGTACAATGTACTTTGGTTAAATGCTCGAACAACGTTGGGAGGCAGTGACATCTTGCAATTATGTATTGATGACTAGTCTGTAGGTTCAAGAGGACAGATTACACAGCAAGAATGATAGATCGATATCGTAAGTAGTATATTATCCCGCCTTATCCAGAAAATATTTAATTTTAAATTAGGTATTGGTTCTATCAGATTAAAGGCTTGTGGAAGCTTGTATTTTATTTCTCATTCATTACAATCAATAAACTGCAAAATATATACATCTTACAATGGTGAATTATGGTAATAATCACCAAAGGAAAGCAAATAAAATCTCAATCAATTTCCTTATATAAAGGGATTACAGATTCCTAAATATACAGTTAGGATTATTTCCAAAGTTGAGTTGCTGTAATCTTGGCCAATCTTAACACTCCCTCTCAAGTTGGAGTATGTATATCCTACATGTTCAACATGCTTCTTAGTTCCTTAAATGCATTTCCTCCAAGAGCTTTCGTAAAAACATCTAGCAACTGCAAGTATAATAAAACAAATTCTGTGATAATCTGACCATCTTCTATCTTTTCTCTTACAACATGACAGTCGAGTTATATATGCTTGGTGCGCTGATGATATACTGGATTTGTTGCTATGTGAAGTGCAGCTTGATTATCGCATAGTACCTTTGCTGGTCCTGTTGAAATGTGCTTGTCATTTAGCAAAAATCGGAGCCAAGTTAGTTCACAAGTTGCGGCTGCCATGGACCTGTATTCAACTTCTGATGATGATCTTGAGGCTGTTTTCCGTTTCTTTGTTTTCCATGAGATCAGTGAATTTCCCAAGAAAATACAATAACTTGTAGTTGATCTTCTAGTCAGAGGACAATTTGCCCAAGTTGCATCGCAACAAGCCTTCTAGTTGAAAGAATTTCTTGATGAAAACAATAGGTACACACTTGGACTACCTTTAAAATATTTAATGATGTGAAGAACGAAATCCCAATGAGGCTTTCTTCGCGCATGTATAAATTGACTTCGAATGTTAACTGAGTATGCAATATCTAGTCTTGTGATTATGGGATAGATTAGCTGTCCAACTAATCTCTTATGGCACTCTGGATCATGTAGCAAGTCACCTTGATCATTTATGAGCTTCAGGTTCACTTCCATTGGGAAATTTGAAGGCTAAGCACCTAAGTAACCGACATCATTTATAATCTCTAAAGTGTATTTTCTTTGAGAGATAACAATACCTGCTTTGGATCTTGTAACTTCCAACCAAAGAAAGAATTTTAAAGGGCCTAGATCCTTGATGTAAAATTGTTTGTGTAGAAAATATTTCAGACTTTATATAGCAGCATTATCATTGCCCGTTATCACTATGTCATCTACATAGATAAGTACCATAGTTGTGGATGCACCTTTAGTCTTCACAAATAAGGAATAATCTAAATGTGATTGAATAAAGCCACTCTTGATAGCTTGAGAGAATTTTGCAAACCAATTTCCAGTCCATAGAGGGACTTATGTAGTTGACATACAAGTCTTTTTCCCTGTCGATAAAGATCCGATGATGGAGTCATGTATACCTTTTCTTCAAATCACCACGGAGAAAGGCATTTGTTACATTCATTTGATGCAATGGCCATTATTTGGCTGCAGCAACAGCAAGAACACATCGAACTATTGTCAACTTGGCAACAGGAGCTAATGTTTCAGTATAATCCAAGGCTTCTTGCTGAGAAAATCCTTTAGCAACTAATCGAGCTTTGGAGCGTTCGATTGAACCATTGAAATTGTACCTGATACGATATACCCATTTGCAACCAATGTGATGATGACTAGAGGGTAATGGAACCAAAGACCATGTCTTTTGAGCATTAAGTGCATCAAGTTCAAGCCGCATGGCCTCTTGCCATTTAGGATCTGTGGCTGCCTGTGTATAAGAAATGGGTTCAAGAATGCTGGAAATAGTGTTAACAAAATGTTTATGTTGAGATGACAATAAATCATAGGAAATGTAGTTACTTAAAGGATACCGAGTACCTCACTTAGTTGAAGAATCCTGGATTGGAGATGCAGTTAGTGGTGATTTACTAGCATGTCCACAGTGAAAATCTTGAAGGCGAATGGATGGTTTCCTGATGCATTCACTTCTACGAAGAGGAGGTATTGTAGATGTCATCGACGAAGGAGAATGAGGGATATGTGTGATCTCGACTAATGGCGATTCTGTTGCATTAGGAAGAGAAGGTGAATCGATGTGGTATTCAATTAACTGAGGTTGTGAGATAGTATTTTCTATAGAGATTTTGGAATCATGGAAAAGGAAAACTTCCTCATGAAAAATGACATCACGTTTGGAGAAAAATTGGTGATTGTTGAGGTCATATAAATGGCAGGGTTTTTGTCCTATGGGGTAACCAACAAAGATGCATTTTCTTGCGCGAGAATCAAATTTATGCGACGGGTGGAAATTTGTTGCATAACAAAGACAACCATAAACTCTTAAATTAGAATAATTTGGTGGCTTGTTATTCAAAATTTCGTATGGAGATTTGTCGTGAAGCACTGGAATGGGAAGACGATTAATCAGGTTTGTGGCAATAAGTAAACTCTCTCCCCAAAATTGCAAGGGAAGATTATCATGAAGTTTAAGGGCTTGCCAACGTTTAAAAGGTGCCGATGTTTTCGTTCAACCACACCATTTTGTTGAGGTGTGGATGGACAAGAACTTTGGAATAAAAATACCAAGACTAAAAAATATGACTTCATGGATGTGAATTCTGAGCTATTATCACTTCAAATATATTTAATTTGGCAATTAAACTGAGTGTTAATAAAAGAGAAAGGTTTTTAGCAACCCTTACGTTTCATATATGAACTTCATTGAAAATATCCAAGTGTAGCGAGTATAATCATCAACGAGAGTTAAAAAATAATGAGCACCTGTATGAGTTGCAATATGAAGAGGTCCCCAAATGTCACAATGAATAAGATCGAATGAATGTGAAGTTTGAATGAAAATAGAATGAAAAGGTAGTCTTGGTTACTTAGCTAAATGACAAATTTCGCGAGAATACTTAGGATCAAATACCATAGATGGAATAACATGACTTAAAAACTGTAAAGGTCTCCTTGATGGACGTCCTAACCGCTGGTGCCATGGAAATTTGGTGGTGGAGTCCATGTTGTAAGTGTCTAGATTTGAAGGCAGTTAGATGTCACTGGAGGCACAAAGTAGTACAGGCCATTAACTTGCTTCCCCAAACCAATCATCTTCTTCGAAGTTAGGTCCTGCAATATACAAAAAGTAGGATAGAAGTGGATTGAACAATTCATGGTAGTTGTGAGTTGACTAACAGACAACAAATTGACATTTTAAGGATGGAGCACATAGGATGTTTTTAACATGTATGTGATCTAAAAGTTGTGTACAACTAATGCCAATTATTACAGAGTGAGCACCATTAGGCAATGTCACTTGAGAAGAGATGGGAGAGGTAACAGAGACAGATGTGGCTATGTGATTAGTATCGCCACTATCGATAATCTAGTGATTCAAAGTTATCTTTTGTGTGATAAAGGGGGAGCAGAAACGAAAAGGGATACCTGCATAATTTGCTTGAGAAGAGTTTTTACCATTGGGAAGGGCTTTGATCTGAGTGAGTTTTTCAGGAGTGAATTGAGGAACAGCATTCATGGAAGCCTTGTGGGGTTCGTGACTTATTTGAGTGCTTGCTTGGTGTGCAACAAGTTTTCTGCTCCGATTCGACAGCTAAACTTCTTTTCCACGAAGTTTATGACCCGGTGGAAAACAATTCAAATAATAGCAATGGTCCACAGTATGGGTCATGCCTTCACAATAAGAGCAGAATTGTGATTTTCGATCCGTTTGTGACCTTGAATGAGAGGTTGACCATTGTTTCTGTTGGCGTAAAGAAGTAGATTGTGTTTCCTTAGAATTGTCATAAGTATTGATATTCATGCATGAATAAGATCACTGCTCTTTATTTCAACGAGACCTCGCTGTTTTTCTTCTTCACATAGGAGGGAGTATGCCTTTTTTTACAGTTGGTAAAAGTTCTATGAACATGATTTGCCCCCGAGCAGCAGAGTATGTTTCATTAAATCCCATAAGGAATTGTCCAAGTCAAATTCTTTCTTCTTTGCCTTTCAAATCTTTTTGTGCTCCACAGGTACAATAGATTGAGGGACTGCAAGTGGCAAGTTCATCCCACAGTATTTTCATCTTTGTGTAATAAGAGAAAATTGATTCTGGGTCTTGTTTCAGTTCAACAATGGATATCTGAATTTGATAATGATGAGAAAAATCACCTTGAGCGACTCGCTCTTGAAGATCTGTCCAGACTTCTGAAGGCGTTTCGACATATAGTGCATTGTTTGTTAGCTTCGGACTTAGGGAATTGAATATCCAAGATAGTACCATATCGTTGCAGCGTTGTCATAAAGGATATTTTAGATCTTTTTCATCTGGGATAGGTATAGTTCCTTTGATAAATCCTAACTTGTTCTTGGCGCTGAGACTTATCACCATGGATCTTTTCCACATGGCATAATTTGTTCCATCCAATACCTTTGGAATAAGGATCATGGCGGGATGATCAGAAGGGTGAAGGAATAATGGATCTATGGGATCAATTGTTAGGGTAGACATGATCATAGAGGGTGAAAATTTTCAGTAGTAATATCAATACTCTGATTCCATATCAAATTAAAGGCTTGTGGAAGCTTGTATTTTATTCCTCATTCATTACAATCAATAAGCTGTAAGTTATATACATCTTACAATGGTGAATTATGGTAATAATCACCAAAGGAAAGCAAAAAAAAATCTCAATCAATTCCCTTATATAAAGGGATTACAGATTCCTAAATATACAGCAAGGATTATTTCTAAAGTTGAGTTGCTGTAATCTTGGCAAATCTTAACAGGTTCATCCTTGAAGTCATCAGTTCGGATTTTGATTTTATTTCTTAAAGAATGACGAATTTGTTAATTACACAGATTGTCATGATAAACTGGCTTAAACACTGGTTGAGTAAATTCTTAAACTTTATAAAATTTTTTCATTCAAATTCTTGAGATGGATTTCGAATTTTTCTGTAATTCAACATTGCAATAAATTAGTTGTACTTCTTTTGATGTTGGATTTCACTTGCTGAACTTAGAAGCAACTGGAAAGGAATATTTAGACCTATATTGGTGTCTAATCATAATCAGTATTTCCAAGGCTTATGCATATTTCTGATTAACATTGATATGTTTATTATGTTGAATTTAACATATTTAAGTATGGGGAAAAACATATGACAGATTCAATAATTGTTGTATTTAATCAAAGTAGTTGAGCATATCAAAATTTGTCATCATTCTTTCTAACCAAGTGCTTCACTTTTAATTACATAGTAGAATTGAGACTTGATTGGCCATTTGGAAAAAAAGAGTTTTCTATGCACTCTTTGCATTTGTTTGAAAAAGTAAACAATGTGGCTTAGTTAGTTATGTACCAATTTTTTTAATATACGCAAAATTCTTTGTTCTATGTTATTTTTAGTATAAATTTCTAACATCAATGCATATCACTTTTGACCTAGGGACATGATTTATTATTATTTATTATTTTTTTTTGAACTCTAATTAGATGAGAAAAGCTTTGATATGATAGTCATATATGCACATGTTATACATTACTCTCTGTAAACTCGACATTTTTCAAAATTCAACATTTATACTACTGAGTAACATGCCAAAACTTGACATTTTAAATTTCGGTGAGCAATCGAAGAGATAAAGACATGGATCTAAGTTCAGTGATCAAAACGTAACATTTTAAATTTCAGTGACCAATCAAAGACATGAACCTAAATTCAGTGACCATTGGAACAATTAATTCCCATTATAATGATAACAAGTATTTTTGTGTTGTAATTAAATTTTATTATATTTTCTCTTTTACACAAACCTTCCGTTCAAGTTTTTCTCTTAAAGTTCAACTAGCATATTAAATCACAATAAATGATAGCCATATGTGTGTGTGTGTAGAATCGATTTAGTATAGCCAAACATGTTCTTATTCTGCACCAAAGACCAATTGAAGGCAATAAACACAACTTTCTGCATGTAACGAACATTTTAAATCACAATCATTTCCTCACTAACCTCCAGCTTTTGGTGTCTTTTCGATCAAAGGAACAATGTATCTACATATATTTTGTCAACAAAGGTCCGTTGATTATGCAGATGATTTCTAACATTTGTTTAGTTTCTACTTGAAAGCTAGTCAGCCTAAGGTCTTCAGTAGGACCATAACTATCTGTCTAGAAATTTCATAAGTTAGAGAAGATGATAACATATCCTTTAAGTGCGGCTTGAGTTCGATTTTCGTAAATAATTTGATAAGTGAAATTTTCAGATAAAGGAGGATATTGAGACTTCAATTGGAAATATTTGTGTGTCCTAATAAAATGTTAAACAACTTCATATAAAAAATTAATTTTTTAAATATATTTTATACGTAGACAATCTAGGTTCACTCATATTAAACCCGTGATCCTTGTCCGATATATATCGAGTATAACGAAGAATTAAAAATAGAAAATAATATCATGGCTATGAGCACTATATTACCACCCAAAAACTTCAAAAGCATGCGTGAATATAACCAAGAACACTTTTAACTGAAACCTCGTCAATTTTAACTCCAATATCGTCCAATTAAAAAATGATCCATTAAGAACACAAAAATGCTTTAATATTTTCTTGTGTGTGTGTATATATATATATATATATCATGAAATTATTCCTTCAAGTACAATGGATTTGATATATTGTTTGTTTAGTTTTATGGTTTTTTTGAAAGCTCTTGCAGACGTTGTGAATGTATCATTTGGACGGTTTTTAAATATAATCTAATCTTCATTGCACAAACCAAACTTACTAATCACTCGAAGATTTGTTTAAAAAATATGGGCTATTAATATTCCCATTCGATGTTTGGCAGAAATCAAAACGGATCAACAAATTCTTGACTCAAATTTACCACAAACTTAAATTATGAATTATAAAATTTCTCCGCATCGAATTTCGTGTTTGTTTTGTGTTCTTCTACCTTGGTAAATATACTTGTGAATAGTACCCACCGAGTTTCCAATAAAGATCTGAGGATTCACAGTAATGTAACTTAAAATCCAACCTTAGATAGATCCGTCCTTAAAACCAATCATGCTTTATATACAATGATAATTGATTGTTGACAATTATTATCACATTCATCAATTTCAAAAAATTTTGAAAACAGTTTTTTAAATCAATCTACCAAATTTTGCCACATCAACATTGTCAAGAAAAGTATTGTCGACTGTGACTGTACAAGTAGATTTGTACCAAAGTCCAATGCACTTAGGGTTTTTCTATCTGTACACCTGGGTGTCAATTGACTAATAGAAAAACCCATGCATTTATAAGGAATCTGGGCTCGTTTCACTCCGATACTCCCTCAAGGATCCTCTTGCAAAACATATCAAAACAATAACTGAGAAATAAAAATAGAAAAGAATAAGACAAATGAAAACATAAGAATTTACCTAAAAATTTTATGTACAACCAAGAACATTCTCATGTCCCACGCCGACACATAAAGTTTAATATTATCATCTAATCATTTTTTATACTTTTTAGAACATTGCTCATGTCACGTCCCACAAACAATAGATAGTTCGAGAATTAGGCAGAAAAATATCCTATTTACTATCTCTCTCTCCCTTATTCTTGAAGCCTCTATTGTTTTGTACACTTCCCAATAGTACAAACACTCTTTATATGGCCCTCTTGTTTTGAACAATGCTAGGTGTACAGAATTTTTACAGATATATACTCGGCAATTTTTTATTTGTTCATGGCAAAAAAAAAAAAAAACCAAAAAAAAATAAAATAGATCCCATCAAGAGCTTCCAACGCGACATCTTGAACTTTTCTGTAAGGCATTTTTCTATACATATGGTTTTTCTTCTTCTTTTCCCTTTTAAATACTATTTGACATGGGATAAAATTAAATTCACTTTACATGTGTAAAATGGACTTTGTAAGAAAACTTTTTATATGAGAAGGAAAATTCCGTATCCCTATACTAATATTTACATCATATGTTACGGCGAACAATAACATCCTTGGATTCGAATGCTAACACTTATCATCCTGTTGTTTTCTTACCTATTAAGTCTATTTTTGCATATTTTTTTTAAATCGTTAAAAAAAAAAAACTTCAACTACACATTTTATATAATCTACAACTTTTTGTCACTTTAATTCACATTCTCAAAAATATAATATTTCACTTAAAAAAAATATGGCGAACAAGCTTTAAATTGCCTCAACAAGTCTTTTATTTGAAAGTAGGTCAACTATGAAGAAATATTTTTGAATTAAATTTTTAATTCTTAAATAGTTTATAATTGTCGCCAAACTGTAAATTTTGGACATCTACCGTAAAACTAAGAGATATTACAAAGATGCATATTTACGGCATTGTTAAAATGACGCCAATTAAACTTACATGGGGACTGATTCTTGGACATTATCAATAAAGCTTGCTAGTATTTGAAACAAGTAAATTACTAGAATTGCTTTGATACCACTTGTTACGAAATGGGAAAGCGAATAAGATACAATATGAAGTATATGATCACATATAGAAAATAAGATTAAAAGCAAGAAATAGATTGTCAGAAAATCAATTATTTTATTTAACAACCAATGGAGAGAATAATATTGTTACAACAATTTCTATAATTCTCCAATTGAATAAGAGTCTACTATTTATAGGGGACATTTTAAAACCCTAAAAGTAACCTAAAAGATGGAAACTAGGTTAAAATACGTGTGAAACCGATATAAAGAGAAAATACCGAAGGGCCCTGTCACTTGAGCGGCTTCTAGTGCCAGGCGAGTGATCGCCCTGTCGCTCAAGCGAGAGCTCGGTTACAAGTGGACGACAGCTCGCTACTCCTAAAGATCGCTTACTGCTCGAGTAGTAGGCTATTGAAAATGCTGCGACTTTTCTTTCCGGTCTATAACTTTGATCTCTTCAATCTCACTTCTACTAAAACTCCAATACTAACAAGATTTAGTGCCTTTTTTCGAATTTTCGTTACGTTGGGTATATACACGAATCTTTTGTGCCTACGCTTATTAGGTCAGCTAGCCTTTTTTTCCCTCAAGTTAGGGTTAGTTCGGCTGTTTATAGATTCTTCCATTTTTCATTGCCTTGGGAAAAGAAAGATTTCAAACTACAACAAATTTTCACCTTGAACCAAATTTCGATGCAATGAAACTCCAAAATTTCTCCACCTGAAAAAATAAGTTTGACTGAGATGAAACAATTGAACTTTTCAACCTGAACTAAACTTCTTCAATCAGACAAAAAAAAAAAAAAAAAAATACTCTTCCTCTTCCACATTATCCAATATGGATACACGAACCCAAACATCAAGTCCCAAAAAATTCACAATGAACTAGAAATTACCAAACAAGATTGAAACACACCCTGTAGCAGAATCAAATCTCAATGCATTCACTGAAAACTCTTTGCTAGTTTCGATGCCTTCAGAAATCCCAGAACCATGCACAACCAAATTGGCATTCCCGTACTTATCTCCAATGTGTCTATCCCTAGTAGTTGAATATGATGGCACCACGGACAATGGTGATAAAGCGGAATTATCCATATCCTCTAAACCCAACTTAGTAGTATTCTTCAATATAGACCCAGAGCCAAATCCCAAAGGTACTGTACCAAACTAAATATCCACCACGATACTAAACATGTGTTGACTTTTCTTCATCGATTCTGTTCGACCTTACAAGATGTGTGACCAGGACCTCTTCCACCCCTCCATTACAACACGAATACCCTTCCGGACCTTCAAGACTCAATCTCCCCCACAGAACATGTACCCCTTTGAATCAAAAGTACTCAACAAAATGAGATTTTCTTCAAAACTAGAATATATCGAACATGATCAAGCGTTCTACTTGTTCCATCTACCAGCTTCAACCTAACTCTTCCAATACTAGTTACCCGACTAGATTTGTTGTTACCCATAATAATGGCACCTTGCATCACCATTTCATATGTTTCAAATAAATCCTGATTGGGACACATATGAACGTGTATGCTGTATCAAAGATCCACTCATTGTTGAGTTTGGATTCCACGTTAGAAATCGCCAAGAGATTTCCATCACTCAAAATAGTCCTAAGCTATGTTGGCCTCGTCCAAAGTGTTTGATTGCTTCCCATAATTTGCAGTCGAATTACCTTTAGTCTGCAACTTCTCGCAATCTCTCTTAATTTATCATTTCTTCTTGCAATAAAAAACAAACATGAATCCTTAATCTCGACCTCGACTTACCCCTTCGCCGATCATCATGAACAACAAGACCTTTTCCATCTTTGGACTCAAATCCAATAAGATGTTTCATCTTTTCCTCCGAGAAATGGGCATCATACACATCTTCAATGGTGAGGGTATCACGACTATGCAAAATCGTGTCCCTAAACAAAGCGGGCAGGGAACACAATAGGATTAAAGCCAAATTTTCTTCATCATATTTTACCTCTAATGTCTCTAAATGAGCGACGATCAACTTGAACATAGCCAGATGATCTTCCAAAGATCCACCCTTTTGCCATGCGATAAGAATACAACCTTTGCTTCATATGCAATTTACTCATCGGACTTTTAGTAATGCATAATTGCACCAGCTTCAACCACAACAAAGCTTCTATCTTTTTCTTCAAAACAGCCTTAAGAATATTGTCTTCTTCTATCTAGTATTACAATCCAAATTCGAAATTTTATACTTCAGCGCTGTTAGAACTTTACTCTGTTACACTTGTTAGAAATAAACAAGTTACCAAAATAGCTCTTATACCACTTGTTACGAAGCGGGGAGGCGAATATGATACAATATGAAGTATATGATGGTACATAGAAAATAAGATTGAAAGCAAAAAATAGATTGGCAGAGGTACCGAGTATTTTATCTAACAATCAATGGAGAAAATAATATTGTTACAACAATGTCAACAATTCTTAAACTGAATGAAGAGTCTATTATTTATAGAGGACATGTCAAATCCCTAGAAGTAACATGTCAAATCACCAGAAGTAACCTGTCAAATCACCAGAAGTAACCAAAAAATGGAAACTAGATCAAAATACGCGTGAAACTGACATAAAGAGAAAATCCCAGATGGCGCTGTCGCTTGAGCGACATCTAGTGACAAGCGAGCGATCGTCCTGTCACTCGAGTGAGAGGTTGACGACAGGCAGGCAACACTCTTTGCTCCTAATGTTTGCCTATTGCTCAAGCAATAGGTTAGCGAAAATGCCAAACTACAACAACTGAATACAAGTGCAATTGGTAAATTTTTAACAAAGAGGTCGACCTAAAAATCGCAAGTGAGGTAATTGAACATCAGTCTTAAACTTCATGGGCAATTTGGAAATGATCTTTTACGAATTGAGGATTAAACAGATCTGATTTAATCGATTCTAGACACGTATAAGATAAAGATGAGTTACTTTACTTTTATTGTTAAGCTCAAGAAAAGTTTATATTGTCAGGAAAATTTTCGCTTGGGTTCCCAAACTATAACCCCTTCACTTTGAATTTTCATAATTTTTAAATCCTAAAATTTTGATTTATGGGGGGTTTCCGATGAAACTGTTAAAAATATGTTTCCTATCATGTGAAATGTACATTTAAGGAATTTTAGTTCATCTCCTCTATTTCTTTGGAGGAGGAGGAGGAGGAGAATACAACGACGATGACGACGACAAACAATAAAACAATGGAGAATGAAAACAGGGGAAAAATAAGAAGAAAAACAGGAAAAAAAAATTCTCCTGACAAATAAATATTTATTTAAGATTACTAGTATAAAAGGATGTTTAACCAAATAAAAAATTGTTATAACAAAATAGTGTCAAGGTTCCTAGGAATCGATATATATATATATATATGCATTTTGGCCTTGCATTAAACCGAGGTTCCTTAGCAATGATATTCAAGAAGTTACAATTGCTATTTAGTTGAATAATCTATTCAACTTTTATTTTTATTTTTAATTTCATATGACTGAATATCATTTTTCACAGTTTCAAAGTTATTAACAAAAATAAAGAGTAAATAATACAATTAATTTTTCTAATGGATGTGAATTAACGATAATTAGAAAAATTTTGAAAAATTATATTAACTTAGAAAATTAATAAGTATTATTAATTGTCAGTTAATAAGTATTATTAAAGTTAATCCTGAAATTAAGTTAACTTTTACTTAGAAAAATATAATTCTGTTAATTTTTAATTGAAAACCCACAACAAGATCACGGATCTAGTGTAATTCTTAATCATAATTTTTTTAAATATTATGGTGGACTTTTTGAAAGGTATTCCACAGAGTTTTTTTAAAGTTTCCTAATTTTATTAAAAATCAAATTAAATAAACATTTTTTTGAGTTTCCAAAATGTTTCCATTCAATTTCAGAGACATGTTTTAAACGAAAACATTAGCAATCTAGAAGTCTTTAAACAGTCTAGTTTAGGGTTTAGGGAGTGGGAGGGTTGGCAGCCAAACTTTGTCTTACTAACATACTAATTTACATGTTTAGGCATTTTCTCCTCTAAATTGAGACCAAGCCCCAGCAATGCATCAAGCATCTCCGACAATCTCTTCCTTTTAAAGAGAACACATCAGGTATTGCGCTGTACGTTGTTCTCCTACTAGCCGTAGCCGAGCCACTTGTTTTCACGGCAGAAGGATGTGTTATGAGTGAACTGTAACCTTGTGCATCTTCCATCGCGTCCGGTACTCCACCTTCTGTAGAGTGCTGCACTAATTTAAAGCAACAGCAGCCTTGCTTTTGCCAGTACCTCAAAGACCCAAGCTTAAAAGGGTATATTAAGTCTCCCAACGCCAAGAAGGTTGCTCGTGCTTGCGGAGTGCCGATTTCCACTAATTGTTAACTATCTATGCTTATGCCAAGAGAGTACATTGGGAGTACTATTCCCATGAAAAGTAATTTGCTAGCTAGCTTTAATCAGAATAATGATGCACTTGTGTCCATCTTTCTTATAATGGAAAATAAATAACTCTGGGACCGACTATCTTGTTAATTTATTAGCATGGGATGTGTTACGGGAGTGTTGGACAGGTCCATATGTACTATTTATAATAGAGATAACAGGAATTGTATCTCACTATATGAATATATATTTCATAATTCACTAGTAGAAGTAATATCTGTTAGCGAAAGTTGGAAATTTTAAATATACATTATAAAAACTAAACATTAATATATATATATATATATATATATATATATATATATTTTTTATTTATTTATTTATTATTATTTTTTTTT